>NC_057799.1:157391911-157518054 GCF_018294505.1 Triticum aestivum | reverse complement strand
CCGAGACCAGCTTTGAGAGGGTTGTTACCTTCACATTGATACCGAGGCTATCCACATCCAGAATAGAAGCAAAATCCACCTGAAATAGCTTACATTTGTCATCCGTCAATATATTTAATCGGAAACAATAACATTTGGTAAAAGTCTAGAAGTGTCAAAATCAAGAAAATGAAAAGAGTGATACAAGGCATAGATGTGTTTACTGTAAAAAAAAAAAGAACTCATGTGCTATACTGCTATGTGCTACTACTAAATAAAAGACGGACATTACATAGTCTGTCAGCAGTTAGCACTGACAAACTGTATTTTGCAATGCTAAAACTCTAAACCCAAGTGTTCATGTTGCAGACTCAGCACACTGAAATTATAATAGTTCATGGTGCCCGATAGACTAAGCAGATAAACAGAGACTACATTATAAAACTTATTGCTTTTTTAATTTGTAAACTGGTTTATAAATTTAGACGCGAAGCTGTTTTCCTGAGTCAAGACTTGCATAGCTCGGTGTGATGTTTGCACTTTTTATCTCATGTTTGGGACAAAAAGTAGGAATCATATGCTTGAACTAAAACATTCCTCTCTTCACACTAAATATATCACGGTGACCGAGCACACACCATACAATAACTAAAATAGTACTCCCTCTGTCCCAAAATAAGTGGCGTGGTTTCAGCTCAAATTTGAATTAAAGCCACGTCACTTATTTTGGGACAGAGGGAGTACTGGTTATTTAGTTACAGAAGAAAACTTAAGTATGGAATGAACAGAAGATAAATAGTATAACTGTCTCACAAACTAATATAGCTAAGACTTGTTTTCTAGTATATCTTGCAGAGTCGCTCGCATTCATGACCAGATACCACTTAAGTAAGATTTATATTGTACTTGCCTTAACAGACGTTGAGTGTTGCACAATGAGCTTTGTATCATCAGCATGATCCTTGTTCATGTGACCCTGTGGAATACATGCAGCTAACTTGACCATAAATATGCCAATTGAAGATCAATAGATTTAGTGTGAAGTCAAGCAAATATAAAACGTACTGCAATAGGAGCGGAGAACTGAGATATAGGATCCACTTTTGCTTCCTTGAACTCAGCAGCACTAAATTCTGGGGATGTGGAGAAGGTTTCTCAAGGACCATCATAACAAATCATATTGCATTTCATACATAATTTGACATTTAGGTCACAAAAACAAACTATAGGAGCACAAGTGCAAGTCACGAATCCAATCCCTTTCACAGATGGGGTGTCATATTAGACAACATATATCCTATATATATAGGAATATCATAGAATAGACATAGAGAAAATTTGGTCGTTAACTTCGGATGAAACATCGAGTGAAAAAGGAGAAGAGAATGACATAACACGAGAGGCTACTAGTTTTTACTCTTATAGTTTCCTCGGTTTCTGTTTTCTTATTCAGGATATTGCTTTTCATGGTTCTCGTATTGCAACTCACAATTTTCGCAAGAGCGCTACAGGAACATTACATAGCAACTCAAAAACAAATTAACAGCCGTGTAGAACCTTGACCTTCTGGTCAGATAGGCTATGCAGGCTTCTAACTATAAGTAGTTTTAACTAGGGCATTCAAAAAGGCGGGTCACAAACCTCCAGAGCCAAGGATAGCTGTTGCAACCCCAGATACATAACGTACAGCTTTTGGTTTGATGTGCAGAAAGCGGAAGTCACCAAAGTCAACCTTGATTTGGCAAATTTCCATCAGAAATTAGTACGATATTATTCAGTTACTTTAGAAACAGTTCAACAAACATACCCAAAAGGCCTCAGGGTGTCTCCGTAAATATGCAGTTTTCACTGCATCTTTTTCTTCATCGGGAACCTTTGGAACAGAACCAAATACAAAGTGAGCCAACACACAATTATCAGGTAACGTATACAGTATGCTTTAATAAATATCGAGTTAAGAAATTTATCAGGACATAAGCACACTAATATATGGGGCAAGTGCCAGGAGGGAATTACAGGTGTAGCATCGCCATATACAGTGATTACAGTATCTGTTCTGTCCTCTGGGTCTTTGGCAACCAAAAGTGAGCATTTAGTACTTCCTGCGAGATTCTGCAAAATGGTGGCAACAAAAGACATAACTATCAGAAGCTATTGTGAATTTAGTAGATTAGACCAGCACCCTATTCTTTTCACAGAACACTGTCCATGCGTTTTATACTTTTCATGTTTATCCATTTTGTTTTTTATGTCCGCATTTACATGTCAGTACTCCGGCCATTGTCAGTGTTATCATGTGCGTTTGAGTTAAGTCACCAAATGCATAGGGTTTCCATGTGCTTAGAACGGTGTCGACAGGTAGTATTATATGTATACATAATCATGAGAGCACAATACTGGCATACCTTTGAGTGAACTGCTAAACTACTCACTGCTAATATGGGGGAACCATCTTGATCGCACGCAAAATCAACCATTGAACCAGATGGATAACCCACATGTTCCTGCAAACAGAATGACACGTTATAATTTTATTTTCCTGTAATCAACTAATTGGCAATAGAAGGAAAAAGAAGAAAATTATAATTTGCCTTTGCCATTCACAAAGCAGAAAAGGCACATACTGGAAGGTGACTATCCCAGCCAGTATGGCATGGTAGAAAACTATATATCACGATGCACTAAATATACAACAGGTACCTTGCCAAGCACATGCCACATTTCAGCGAGAACTGAGAAGTGGAGTTATCAAGCATGTTTAATGAAAAAGGTAAGTTTGGAGTTATCAAGCATGTTTAAGAAAAAAAGTAAGTTTGAATAATCAAGAGAAGCTGTTTTACATATCCACATAGCAATCACTACTTGCCAGTTTCAATAGAATTCTAAAAGGACGAAACGGGAAAAGACTGGCCAATGCATGTTCACTAGACTGCAAATGCAATAATAGGTCTAGCATACCTGAGAATGGGTAGCCAGAACACCTCGGACACTTTGGTCCAGAATAGTTCGTATTTCTTCAACAGGAGGAAGCCGGGCAGCTTTTACCTATAATCATGATGATGTTGAGTGAATAAAAAAGATCTCGAGATGGCAAAAGATTAAAACCAACAATCGTGAGAGTTCCTCTTAACTAAAATCCAAGGCAACTTTGTAACTTGTTACTTATGGTATTTGCTAAGACCGGTCATAAATGTTGCACGTACTTGTTCCACAGGCTGATCATTCAAATATCTAATAGGAACTGGAAAGGGCATATTTTGCAAAGTTGCTCCGGTTGATGGTGGTTTGGGTAGGGAATACTGATGAATGGTTGACAGATAAAAAACTCCCACAGTATTGGAATATGTCGACTATTGTGGAGGAAAACTCTGCATATCGTTGTTAAATTATTGATGATGATATTTTTTTCCTTGTCACACTAATTGTTGAAGAAAATCACTACCAGGGAACAATTTTAAGCCTATTTCACAGTAATCCTCCTGGTAATTAATCTGGCCCATAAACACATGCCAAGTACATGGTTCTGAAAAGAAAAGCACCAAGTACCTTCCCTATCATTGTTAATCGTCGATGACATTCCTCCCCCACCATACTAAATTTAAAAAATTCAGTTAGTTACACATGAATAATATTTTAAGCCTATTCCAGACTACTGCTTAATCCTCCTGATAATCTATCAGACTCCGTAACATATACTCAACACATGGTTCTGAAAAAAAGATGCCTTAAGTTTGTGAAATTCCCCATGGTACTGAGCAGAGCACCCAATTTTTAGTCTTAGAAGTTGTGCAGCTATCGCGTCCTCGGATTACCACATACACCCTCTGTCCCATAATATAAGAGTGTTTTTGGCACTATTGTATTATGGGACGGAGGGAGTAGTAAATTAGTAACTACATGATCACTAGTCAGACCAAGGCTAAGAGCCGCACCTGGTGAGCGCGGATCACCTCGAACGCGTCCGCGGATCCTCCGGGGGCATCAGCAGGCGCGGCCATCTGCAAGACAAACAAAACGGCGGGGCGCCATCAGCCAAATCCACAATCACCGCAGGGGAGGCATTCCATCGAACACTTGGTCCGAGACCACCCCTCAATCAAGTGGAATTCGGCCGGACGGACCTGAGAGGGCGAGGAGGAGGCGAGGAAGCGATCGCCGCGGCGGCTAGTGCTGCGGCGGGGAGGGTGGAGGAGGGGCGACGAGGAGGAGGAGGAGGTGGGGGCGGGGATGGCGTGAGCATGGCGGTTTTGTAGGTGGAGCGGGCGGAGCAGTCGCGAGAGCGTTGACGGCGAGGGGAGCGACGCGAGCTGGGCGCCCACCGGCGTGAGCAGGAAGGGCCTCATTGCGTGCACGCCTTGGTGTGTGTGGGTCTGGGTCTCCGTGTGTGTGCGTGGAGCGGGGGTGCCTCGCTGGCCGCTCGGTGGTCGCTCGGTCGGCACGGCACGGCACACGCGAGCGTGGGGAAGAAGAGCACCTCGGCCCGGCTTGAATGATTCCCAGATGGGCCGGTTGAGTGGCACTGATCTGGACTGACCGGAGATTTACACGGCTTTTTCTTTTGGAGTCTTTTAATGCACTGATCTGGCCCGGCTTACATGGCTCTGTTGAGCGGGAGCCCCTATGTGACGCTCCTTGCATTAAAAGGCCCCCAGTTCGCACAGGCATGATCGAGCCCGGCCGGCCTTTAAGAGTGTGTTTAGGTTGGTGGATATGAGTGGGTTGCGACCATCCAAATTTTGTGAATTTCCTAACAAAAAATCCAAATTTTGTGAATGAGATGGTTCAGTTCTGGGGTTTGGTTAAGATGAGTGGGATGAATCCATTTTCTGTTTGGCTGTAGGGATAAAGGTGGTTTGGATGTGGTCATCACATATAAAATATTCATAGGACGTAGAGAGATCATTACATAAAATAGTCATGTGAGGAGCCAAATAGGGATTGGGTCGCTCGGTCCGGTCGATTTTCTGGGGTGGGATGGTTCGGTATCTTCAGGGCATATTCCCTCTTTTGGTCGGAACCATTCAAGTGCTTTAACCAAATAACTATTTGTTTGGTACGATATCAACCCATCCTGAACAATCCATTCAACCAAATGCATCCTAAGCCGCCAGCATCGGTCCGCATTTTTCTTTCATACATTGTAGCAACCTTGAAGCAATGCAGAGACCTAGAAGTCACTATACTGAACCAAAAGGCACTCTCAAGAACCAAAAAATGTTGCACCCCTTTTTCATGATGAATTCATAAAAAAGTTAAATTATTTTCGAGAACAATAACAATGTTAGTAAAACCAAACACATTTTTAAAAGCATGAACATTTTTTGTATATTATAACATCTTTTTTCAAATTAGCGATTTTTTTTGGAAAAAAGTGAACATTTGCTTTGAAAACGTGAACTTTTAAAAAAAAATCGATGTTTTATCTAAAACATGAACTTTTATTCAAAATTGTCAACATTTTAAAAACCTTAAACATTTTAGGGAAATGCGATTTTGAAAATGACCCCATTTTTCAAAAACCAAAACATATTTCCGAAACTTGTGCACAGTTTTGGAAAATGAGCCCATTTAAAAAAAACCATGAACATTTTTAGGTAATGCGAACAAATTTGAAAAAAAAAAATGAAACCCCGAACATTTTTCAAACATTTTTCTGAAACTTGCGGACAATTTTAGAAAATGATTCCATTTTTTCAAACATTTTAACTTTTTCTAAAACTTGAAAACTATTTCTAAAAATGAAATAATGTTTTTGAAAACACAATCAAATTTTCAAACATTGAACATCTTTTGAAGTTAATGAACAAAATTTTTAAAACACAAAAAAGAAACTCTAGTATTCCGCACTAATTTTCTAGATGTTTTGAATTTCTTCAAAGAAAGAAAAGAAAACCACGAAATAAACCTGCAAAGAAAAAAAAGGAAAAAACGATCAGGAACCTCTGAGTAATGATAAATGGGTCGGCTCAGATCACTCTTCCGTTGGGTCGACTATTTAACGCAATCGGCGTCCAATAGGATTTGCTATGTGACCCTCCTTGCGTCAAAATGCCCACCATTCTAACAGACACGCGCAAACCAGGCCGGCGCATTAAGCCACCAGCGTCGGTTTGTGTTTTTCTTTCGTACAACTGTTGAGATATTGAAGCACTGTAGCTAACAGAAAACACTGAACCCGGTTTTGTGGTTAGTATTTAAAAATATGTTTGGAAAATCTAAATATTTTTTAAAACACGAACATTTTTTAGAAATTTAACATTTGTTTCGAATACTCTATTTTAAAAAACTTATATTTTTTCCAAATTTACAAACTTTTTAAGAAAATTACAGAATTTTTTCAAACTCTAGTTTTTCCATAACGTGAGCAATTTTTAAGTTTTTTAAAAAATGGAACATTTTTCATGTATTTGATTTTAAGTTTTTTGATTTTTTCAAACAAATTTTGTAAAAACAATAAAAATATGTTTTTCAAATATCTCTAAATATTCTAAAGAAATTTTTTTAAAGAAAAGAAAACCCAAAATGAACCAACTACAAAAAAATGTCCAGCTACCTTCTAGCAGGTTCACAAAATCGGAACAGGTAATCTCATGTACATAACGCTAAATGGACTAGCCCAGATCACTCGCTGTGCATTGGCTCGACTGTTTGAAGCAATGTGAGTCCAATAGGATTTGCTATGTTTTTAAGGGGTAATCGCCAAGCTTTATTGATTGAAATCGATGAAAAGTGATATACATAAGGGGCAATGGGTCTGGACTAGCCAAACATGACGTATGAGAAAACTTTGCTAAACTATTAGCTTCTGCATTAGTTACATGCTCTTCAAAACAGAATTTACTTTCAAATATCATAGCCTGCAACTTGATCTCATTGATGACTGAGCCATATCGTCCTTTGATTGCCCTTGATAATGTCATTTACTACCTTTTTAGAATTCTATGCGATGACGAAGCTATGCAACATGAGATCATCCGCGAGCGACAAACCCTCATAGTATCCGATAGCCTATAGTGTGGACACATACATAATGCCATTGATGACTAGCGTCGAGCTTCCCAGGTACTCTCTCCGTTTCAAAATAGACGACCCAACTTTGTACTAAAGTTAGTACAAAGTTGAGTCATCTATTTTGGAACGGAGGCAGTAGTTGTCATTTTCGTCGCGGCATACCGTCTCGCATAACCTCCACTACATGACCTTGTCACACTCGCATCGACATGCATCTTTCCATAGCTAGTGGGACGGGACTTTGGGCAGATTGGAGCCTCCCTTCTTGGACCAGTTGACACATGCGATGTTTGAAGGAAATATGCCCTAGAGGCAATAATAAAGTTATCATTTATATTTCCTTATATCATGATAAATGTTTATTATTCATGCTAGAATTGTATTAACCGGAAACTTAGTACATGTGTGAATACATAGACAAACAGAGTGTCACTAGTATGCCTCTACTTGACTAGCTCGTTGAATCAAAGATGGTTAAGTTTCCTAGCCATTGACATGAGTTGTCATTTGATTAACGGGATCACATCATTAGAGAATGATCTGATTGACTTGACCCATTCCGTTAGCTTAGCATTTGATCGTTTAGTATATTGCTATTGCTTTCTTCACGACTTATACATGTTCCTATGACTATGAGATTATGCAACTCCGGAGTACCGTAGGAACACTTAGTGTGCTACCAAATGTCACAACGCAACTGGGGGATTATAAAGGTGCTCTACAGGTGTCTCCGATGGTACTTGTTGATTTGGCATAGATCGAGATTAGGATTTGTCATTCCGATTGTCGGAGAGGTATCTCTGAACCCTCTCGGTAATGCACATCACTATAAGCCTTGCAAGCAATGTGACTAATGAGTTAGTTACGGGATGATGCATTACGGAACGAGTAAAGAGACTTGCCGGTAACGAGATTGAACTAGGTATTGAGATGCCGACGATCGAATCTCGGGCAAGTAACATACCGATGACAAAAGGAACAACGTATGTTGTTATGCGGTTTGACCGATAAAGATCTTCGTAGAATATGTGGGAGCCAATATGAGCATCCAGGTTCCACTATTGGTTATTGACCGGAGACGTGTCTCGGTCATGTCTACATAGTTCTCGAACCTGTAGGGTCCGCACGCTTAACGTTCGGTGACGATCGGTAATATGAGTTTATGTGTTTTGATGTACCAAAGGTAGCTCTGAGTCCCGGATATGATCACAGACATGACGAGGAGTCTCGAAATGGTCGAGACATAAAGATCGATATATTGGATGACTATGTTTGGACTTCGGAAGGGTTCCGAGAGAGTTTGGACGAATACCAGAGTACCGGGGGGTTACCGAAACCCCCCGAGGAGTGTAATGGGCCTCATGGGCCTTGGTGGAGAGAGGAAGGGGCGGCCAGGGCAGGCCGCCCCCCCCTTTTTCCTTCCCCCCTTCCTCCTTCCTTCCTTCCTTCTCCTACTCATGGAAGGGGTGGAATCCTACTCCCCGTGGGAGTAGGACTCACCTTGGGGCGCGCCTAGGAGGCCGACCTCCTCCCCCTCCTCCACTCCTTTATATACGGGAGAGGGGGGCACCCCATAGACACACAAGTTGATCATTGATCTCTTAGTCGTGTGCGGTGCCCCCCTCCACCATAATCCACCTCGGTCATATCGTAGCGGTGCTTAGGCGAAGCCCTGCGTCGGTAGCTTCATCATCACCGTCATCACGCCGCCGTGCTGACGGAACTCTCCCTCGAAGCTCTACTGGATCGTGAGTTTGTGGGACGTCACCGAGCTGAACGTGTGCAGATCACGGAGGTGCCGTGCGTTCCGTACTAGGATCGGTCGGTCGTGAAGACGTACGACTACATCAACCGCGTTGTCATAACGCTTCCGCTTACGGTCTACGAGGGTACATGGACGACACTCTCCCCTCTCGTTGCTATGCATCACCATGATCTTGCGTGTGCGTAGGAATTTTTTTGAAATTACTATGTTCCCCAACAATGTTTGCTTCATCCCCACTTTATCAAGTTCAATGATAAAATTGCTGATAAATAAAAGTGTTCATGACGGGCTCTGGAAAACTCCATCGTGTATTGCTTTCCTCCTCGCCGACCATATCACCCACAAACGTCAAGGCTAGCATGACTAAGGCAGCATGTGATAATGTGTGAAAGGACATTTCCCTCCATAAATGGTTTTGGTGTTGATGACAACGCATTTTGCAGACTAACCATGTGCTTAAACTACAGATGCATATTTTGGAAGTGGCACAAGACTGTTAAGTCCCCCTGTGGAAGGAAAATATCAAAGATGGTGTTTCCGGCACTTTTATTTCCTTGGTCGTAGAAAATCCATACTATTTAGAGGGGTTGCGTTGGAAGGTACGGGTGGAATCAAAACACACACACACAAAACAAATATTGGACGTTCCCAAGTTTTCGAGGAGAGCCTCAAATCTAACCGTTATGCGGATTTTGCAATGAGCGGTAGTACTGCTCTGCAGAGCGGTACAAGCATTGGTCCCTTCAGGATGCGTTGCGAAGGCCTGAGCAGTACTAACACTCTAGGTATAAAAATAGCCGGTATTGCCGCAGCTGTGACGCCTATTGAAAACATGCCCTAGAGGCAATAATAAAATGGTTATTATTATATTTCCTTATTCATGATAATTGTCTGTTGTTAATGCTATAATTGTGTTATTTGGAAATCGTAATACATGTGTGAATACATAGACCACAACATGTCCCTAGTGAGCCTCTAGTTGACTAGCTCGTTGATCAATAGATGGTTACGATTTCCTGACCATGGACATTGGATGTCATTGATAACGGGATCACATCATTAGTAGAATGATGTGATGGACAAGACCCAATCCTAAGCATAGCACAAGATCGTATAGTTCATCTGCTAAAGCTTTTCTAATGTCAAGTATCATTTCCTTAGACCATGAGATTGTGCAACTTCCGGATACCGTAGGAATGCTTTGGGTGTGCCAAACGTCACAACGTAACTGGGTGGCTATAAAGGTACACTACGGGTATCTCCGAAAGTGTCTGTTGAGTTGGCACGTGTCAGGACCGGTTTTCGGGATATTAATTTCCCAGAAAATGGCCCTTGTGCTCACCAGCCCCAGGATTACTGTTAGCTGATGAGGCACCAACTTGATACAGAAATTCCAAGCAAAGTACAAGACCATTGTGGCCTATGAGTACAACAATTGGTTTCTAGTGGTTGATGGCGGAAGCGGTTTCTGGTTCATCTGTGGCCATGGGACTCCATTTCCCACAGGAACAGCTGACCTGGATAACTCCTATCTTCGCGAGGCTGCTATCACCATTGCGTAGGTTCCGGGGCTGTCGTCGCAACGCTCCTCTCCATGCGAGAAATCTGGCCAAGACAATAGCCAGGGACAAGCCAGTGAGTACTTTTGAATGTACTCGCAAACATTATGAACACGGGTATAATATAACAAGGGATAATCATGCTCCGCAATATTCTATGATCATAATGTCAGTCACGAAATAAACAAAATCCATGATGCACGCATGCAGGTTGTTCATACAAAATATGAATATGCAATACGGGAGTAGAAATAGAATACACCGATCGAGTGTCTGAAGCGACGCCTCGAAAGGATAATAAGATAAATCATGCCTCAGTCGGGCGTCTGAGCGACACCACATAAAGGGCTTATAAATAAAAGAAATAACAAGCATGCCACAGTCGGGCGTCTATGCGACACCACATAAAGGGCTTATATATGAATGATCACAGTGAATATCCAGGAGGTAGAACCGTCTCAGGGATACTCAATAATTCAAATAATGTAAATGGTTAGTCCACAATAATAATAATCATAATCCTCATATGTCACAGGTCATAATCAATGTTCTGGTTTAGCAGTTCTTCCTCCGAAGACCGACACTAAGACCGACACTAAACCCATCTCAGACTGTAGTCCTTACCCATGGACACGGCTATTCGAATAGGTTTAACCTCTGCAGAGGGTGTACTCTTTACCCACGAGTAACGGATTTATTTAGTCCCTCGGGACTAATTCCGCCTACGGTCTTTTAATTGAAAACACACCTGACCGCACACACCAGCCTAACTTACCGGTGTCTGGAATCACCCACGATACCTGTCAAGCAAAACTCTAAGTGGGGAGGCTACAACCTCGATTAGCATGGGATCACGCGCGCAAACTAGGGAAGCCACTCCCCTCGGCTACAACCGGAAACACCCATGCCCCCGGACCAGGTGGCATGCCTACCGGATGCCTCCGGTATCTTCCACCATGGCCTCTCTGTACGGTGTGTGCTTGAAGGGGTTGACAACTTACTGAACCGTACCCTACCGGCGTCAGGTACAAGTGGTAGTACGAAACAAGTATGGGGGTTACTGGAACAAGACTCGATCTACGGCCGACTCAGGAGGTCCAAGTATTCCCTGTATGATTAGCATAACAAATATATTTCAATTAACCGATAGAATCACCACTCATCCTACCTCATCATGCCATACCGGACACACTCGTCTCGACGAGGAACTAGGGACAAGCTCGTGTCTACCCAAGACAGAGACTTTCCCGGCTTCCTTCCGGTATGCATGAGAATCTTACGAGGATGATTACTATCACCAACATATCCATTTCTAACAGCAAAGAATCTTCATTATGCACTCATGCGTATGATTGTATCATCACATAAAATAACGAATGCTCCATGTCAAGGTGGTGTTGTAAACCTATCAAACAACACACAAAAATATTATGCCAGGATTCAGAATGCTTGCCTTCAAGTTGTGGAGAGGCAGGGTGCATTCCAGAACTTTTGAAAGTTTTCTCCCCTCTCCAAAAATCCTATTTTTGAAAATATCCAAATTAACACATAGTTTCAAAACAGAACAAAAAAGTTGTTTGGATTTTTTTTAAATAAATACTAAAATAAACTAGACAGAATTTGAGAAACAACAGAAAAAGAATCAAGTCATTTGGACTTATATTTTAAAAGTTATAGCCAGTCAAAGTTCTGTTTTTAAATAAAACAGAAAAGAAAACGGTTCGAATAGAAATGCACTTTCGAGACGGAGGAGACGTACTTCTGGGTTTACGCTTTCACTTAAAACAGCGCGGGCCGGCTCGGGGTCACTGACAGTGGGTCCACGGGGCCCACTGGTCAGGTTTGACCAGTCGCCTCTCCCTCCTCTTCCTCTGCCCGAGCGGAGGCGGGACTCCAGCGATCGACGCCGGTGATTGGCGGCTCCTCGCGGGCTCCGGAGGGCAGGGATGGATCCGCGGCTCCAGGGCGGTCCTCCCGGTGGTCGAGGACGTGGCAGGGATGGAGGGAGTCGTCGGCGGCGAGCTCCGCGGCGGCGGCAGCCTCGGGAGGTTAGGGGCTTTGGGCTACGGTGGTTCCCGAGTGAGTTTGAGGTGCTGGGCAGCTTCGCACGGTCAAGGGGAGTCGGTCGGTGGCGCTGGAAGGACTAAGGAGGCCTTGCGACGAAATGGACCGGAGGGCGGCAGCGGCCAAACCTACCGGAGATGAGGAAGACGGCCTCTTCCGGTCAATCCGCGGCTAGGGGAGCACTAGGGGGATGGCCTGAGGTCGCCTGAGGGTCTGGACGAGCTCGGGGACTCCTATTTATAGTTGGACGAGGTAGGTTCCGTGGTGGTCGTGGATAAGAACGCCGGCGACCGCCATTCTGTAGCTGCAGGGCGACGTGGCGGCGACGAGCGCTTGCTGACGAGTTTGTGGATGAGCTCGAGCTGTTCCAGGGGGCAGCTGGCGCGCGCGGGTGGCTTGGGCGGCGCCGTCCACGGCAGGAGCTGCTGCCGACGTGCCGCCAAGGGAGCTCTGACGGTGGCGCTACAGGGCGCCAGGGTGGCTTGGAGGGTTCTGGCGAGCGGGCGAGGGCAGGGCGTGGCTCTGCAGGCGAGCAAGGGCCAGGGGCGGGACGCGGCGACCCGTGCGCACGCACGTGCAAAATGCGCGCTCTGGCCGCGCCCAGCGCACGCACGCTACATGCTCGACGTAATGCCAGGGCGTGCTAGAGGATTAGGATGAGGCTGGGGATTAGCAGGCCTGGGTCAGTGGCGGCTAGGAGACTAGTGGACATGCTGGTTTGTCCAGAGGGGCAAGATCATAGTGCAAACATAAAACTATGCCAAAGCTGTCCATGAACGCAAGGTGCTCGACAGAATGCCATGAGCATCTAGGCAACTCTTGGGGTGGCCAAAAACTCCAGACCAGTGTCTCTTTAGATGATAAAGAGGGTGGCAAGGTTAGTTGGTCAAGACCAGAAACTTGTTAGTGCAAATATTTGAGAAAACCAATTTTGAGCAGAAACTAAAAGCTATCATCTCATGAACCAAAAATACTCCAATGGGTCCACTTTCCTGGACTTAAGGGTTTTGTATGGAGGACTACAAGCCGGAAAAAGCTCATGGGCACTAGAGCAAAATAAATTAGGGTTGCAGTAGAAAAAGCCAAACTGGACCAGAATGAAGATGAGGATGATTTGCTCAATTTTTTTCAAAGAACACCAGTGGGTTAATGCATAAAGTTGAAGTATATGCATCTACTTACATCTCCAAACACTTGGAAGAATTTTTAAAGAAATATTTAAATAGGTTGTAGTGCAAAAATACCTACTGGACCAGATTTGAAAATTTGGTGTAGAGCTCAAAATCTCCAATGACCAAAAGATATTTTTGCATAAAAGTGATGTGGAAACATCACATGACATCCCCAAATTTTGGTGAAAATTTTAAATGGATTTATCAAATGGTTGCAGTGCACAAGAGGCTCCAAATTTATGGAAAAATCATTTTAAAAGAATAAAGCTTAGGAAAAACTATTATGCAAATAAATCCACTGATGAAGAATTGTTTTATTGAGAGAGTGTACAAGTCCAATAATATTTTTGGAAAGTTTCCACTTGAGGTAAAAACTCCACAATATTAAAGAAAAGAGAGGTTCTGAAATCAAAAGATAAATCCAGAAAATAAAAATTTAATTCCCTGGCAAAATTTTAATTAATAAAAATAAGGTCAAAATTTTGGGGTGTTACAACACTACCCCCCTTAAGAAAAATCTCGTCCTTGAGATTTGCTAAAAGTTGTCTTGAACAAACATCGCTCTAACCAAAAAAATCATCCTACTTATGCAATAAAATGTATCTACAGTGAGAGGGCAATAAGTGGTGTAAAACTACAGTGTGGTATACTGGCGTTGCGTGGAAAAATCCATGGTTGGGGAAAAAAGAGATATTTCCACTTTGGTTACAGTAAATTTAGAATAAAATTCTAAAGCATTATAATACGCTGGTCGTACCGGAGAGCACAGTGCTCCCTCTGGCTGACAGGTGGACCCGGGGTCCATGTTCAGTCTCTTCTTCTACCTCTGGCTTTCTCTTCTTCCTCTCTCTCGCGTGCTTTCCCGCGCTTTCTCCACCGGCGGCGTCTAGCGCGTAGGGCATCTAGGCCGTACTGCGGTAGTGCGCGGCGTGCTAGCTGCCGGTGCAGCGTGCACTCACCTCGCGGGCCAGTGCACTGTCGGCACTGCTCGCGGATTCGCCTCCGAACACCGGCGATCGAGCGACGAGCGGTGCTGGTGGACTTCGCCCACCGTACACCGATCTCGAGCTATAAAATGATCGCAGTGCTCCTTCTTCTTCCTCACACCTGGCCTCGCTTCTCCCTCTCCTTCATTCTCCTCCATTTCTGATTGCAGGAGCTCGGGACGAGGCTCTAATGGCGGAGGAGATGCCGGACTGGTACGTGGTCCTGATGTGCGGAGGTTTGGCGACGTTGCTGGGGTTCTCCGTGCTCCTGTGCGCGATGATCCTTGATGATCGTCGTGATGCTGCCGCTCGAGTGTTAGCTCTTCGCGATGGCGGTGATCACGAGGATTAGGTGCGGCATCGAGTGCTAACTGCTGTTGGTGTGCTGGAGGCCACTTGCACCCGAATAATTACTCACAACTCTCTCCTACTGAGACTGTGGTGTGCTCGGGTGTGAACAGTTAGGTGAAAAAAATGTACGAGGATTTGTAATTAGCGCACGAGGTCGAGTGGTTGTGGTTGTGAGTCTGCTGTTATGGTGTTGCGTGAATAAAAATCTATGTCGTGAAGAGGTATATGCTGCAGCAACTCAGGGAAAGAAATCCCACTTCAGAATCTATTGCGAGTGAAAATTAGTTAAATCAAAATTAACAGCAGTAAAACTGCTCACATAATTGAAACCAAATATATGATCCGTCGCACAAATTTTGGATACCACGCACAAGTTACAACACATAAATAAATACTGGGATAATAAACATAGCGGTGACGTCTACAATAAAAATGGTAAATGGACAGGGTCCTGAGAAAACGTCTCTGGTACTGGGGCGCACTCCTCTTCTATCGGGGGAAGCGGATTGACTAGCCGATGAATGCGTCTCTCCTGGTCAGGCCTCAGTGGTCTACAAATAGCGATCTGAGGATTTAAATCAGCGAGGCTCTGGAGATAACCCATTACCCGCTGAGTCAAACGCTCTTGAGCGATAACATACTGGGCAAGGTTGGCCAGTACCGGGTCTCTCTCAATTCGTCCACCGGGAAAAGATGCCACTTCTCCGGGTGCTGCACGACTCGGAAAGTAATAATACCCTCATTCGCAGGCATAGGGTACCGCGAATCGAAGACGAGCAAGCGCTTCGTATGCAGCAGCTTCTATGGCCATAAGCGGAGTCGGCATGGATTTCCCCACTAAGGAGACTTCCGTTGGGTCTTGGTTTGGGTTTGCGGGAGGGATGTGCACCACTGCCCAATATTTCGAGGTGGAAGGGGTGATCCTCGATTTGAGCAACTCGTACTGGGGTGGATGGATAGCACTCATGGTACTGCAGGTAAAGTCCCACAATATTTTGACAAAACTACCTGGGGCTGCGTCTGGAGTTCTCAGATAAATACTGGGGGTCGGCATGGCAAAGAAATGGTTGTGAGTGTTGTGCACAAGGTGAGGGGTACTTGGCAAGGTCACGAGGTGGCCTTTTATATAGCATTGGGGCTGGGTTACTTACCGCGGTGAAGGGTAACTAGTTTGTCGGTTCTGCTCTTGGGGTCGGGGTCAATGCCACAGATACACATATCTCATAAATGTGACGCATTGCTGTGGGTGTCGTCGGGGTGGTTTTGGTAGCTGCGCCCGGAATTTAAAAATGCAACTGTACGCTAACGTACTTATGCATGGCTACTATTCAAAAATAGGGGCGCACAAGCAGACAACATTTAATAATGGTGATACAGGATCACACAATTACAAGGCATAGAAATACTAAGGCTCGGTACTACTCGAGCGACTTAGTCTACTTCGTTAATATCTAAGCGGGCGTGCCTTGTGGATGTCGAGGCTTCTCCACGGGTTTCACCGTCGGGATTAGCTGGATGAGGTTGAGGGGCTGCAGGGTCGGGGTAGCGATGATGGCCATCGCGGGGGTTGTTGGCCACAATCCCGTTGGAGCGTGTTCCCAAAAGGCGACGAAGCACTTCTGGGGACACCAAAGCATTTTGGTCGATGGTTGGGGCAGACCTCAAGGACTCGATCGGGTGTCCGAACAGCACGACTGGGTTGTCGGCTTCGGGCTCATCTTCTCCTCTTGCCGGGGTTCGGCGAACCAGTTCTCCACGAGCTGCGATCAGATCAAGGGTGATTTGATCGAACAGTTCCTCTAGTGCACTTACATAGCGCACAAGATGCAACAATGCAGGATCTGTCTCGTGATCTCCGTTGGCAACCTGGGGCGGCCTACCATACCCATCACGGCTAGGGTAGTAGTAGAACGAGCGACAGTTAACTCTGCACGAGAAGTGCAGGAGTTGAACTATAGCTTCTCGAGCAGCTAGCTGGATGGCTTGTGGCTCAAAGGAATTTGTCCTTCCAGTGAACCTATAGGGGCGTTCTGGCGATAGACCCCTACCATAGATGTGTACAGTGGCCCAGAATTGACGGCTCTCACCGCTCATGGATCCTTGGTACACAACATATTCTGGGGGCTCTTCTAATGCATAGGCACGGCGGGTGAGGTTTGCGAGCACGGTCACAAAACCTCCAAGGTTGGTTGCTGTGGTCTCATTATGAACAATGGGTCCAGGCATCGTAGCTTGGTTTGGGAAAGAGGCTGTGCTGTGCTGTGCTGAGGCTAGCGTGCCCTTTTTATAGAAAAAGGAGACGGAGCCTTCCTTCGCACGCTTGCGAAAGAGACTAATTAGGCGAAGGTCACTGGCGCGTGATCGACGGGCTAGGTTGATAGGTTGGGCACCGACTGCCAAAAAGGTGCCGGGGTCACTGTGTGGCTATCTTACACAAGAAGCTTGGCGGGTTGGGTTATGGTCTGCTGGGTTGGTTAACCTAGGTTTATTGACCTGGCTAGGATAGGATTAGCCAATGGTCAGCCTGGCTCTGATACCAAGTTTGTCAGGACCGGTTTTCGGGATATTAATTTTCCAGAAAATGGCCCTTGTGCTCACCAGCCCCAGGATTACTGTTAGCTGATGAGGCACCAACTTGATACAGAAATTCCAAGCAAAGTACAAGACCATTGTGGCCTATGAGTACAACAATTGGTTTCTAGTGGTTGATGGCGGAAGCGGTTTGTGGTTCATCTGTGGACATGGGACTCCATTTCCCACAGGAACAGCTGACCTGGATAACTCCTATCTTCGCGAGGCTGCTATCACCATTGCGTAGGTCCTGGGGCTGTCGTCGCAACGCTCCTCTCCATGCGAGAAATCTGGCCAAGACAATAGCCAGGGACAAGCCAGTGAGTACTTTTGAATGTACTCGCAAACATTATGAACACGGGTATAATATAACAAGGGATAATCATGCTCCGCAATATTCTATGATCTTAACGTCAGTCACGAAATAAACAAAATCCATGATGCACGCATGCAGGTTGTTCATACAAAATATGAATATGCAATACGGGAGTAGAAATAGAATACACCGATCGAGTGTCTGAAGCGACGCCTCGAAAGGATAATAAGATAAATCATGCCTCAGTCGGGCGTCTAAGCGACACCACATAAAGGGCTTATAAATAAAAGAAATAACAAGCATGCCACAGTCGAGCGTCTATGCGACACCACATAAAGGGCTTATATATGAATGATCACAGTGAATATCCAGGAGGTAGAACCGTCCCAGGGATACTCAATAATTCAAATAATGTAAATGGTTAGTCCACAATAATAATAATCATAATCCTCATATGTCACAGGTCATAATCAATGTTCTGGTTTAGCAATTCTTCCTCCGAAGATCGACACTAAGACCGACACTAAACTCATCTCAGACTATAGTCCTTACCCATGGACACGGCTATTTGAATAGGTTTAACCTCTGCAGAGGGTGTACTCTTTACCCACGAGTAACGGATTTATTTAGTCCCTCGGGACTAATTCCGCCTACGGTCTTTTAATTGAAAACACACGTGACCGCACACACCAGCCTAACTTACCGGTGTCTGGAATCACCCACGACACCTGTCAAGCAAAACTCTAAGTGGGGAGGCTACAACCTCGATTAGCATGGGATCACGCGCGCAAACTAGGGAAGCCACTCCCCTCGGCTACAACCGGAAACACCCATGCCCCCGGACCAGGTGGCATGCCTACCGGATGCCTCCGGTATCTTCTACCATGGCCTCTCTATACGGTGTGTGCTTGAAGGGGTTGACAACTTACTGAACCATACCCTACCGGCGACAGGTACAAGTGGTAGTACGAAACAAGTATGGGGGTTACTGGAACAAGACTCGATCTACGGCCGACTCAGGAGGTCCAAGTATTCCCTGTATGATTAGCATAACAAATATATTTCAATTAACCGATAGAATCACCACTCATCCTACCTCATCATGCCATACCGGACACACTCGTCTCGACGAGGAACTAGGGACAAGCTCGTGTCTACCCAAGACAGAGACTTTCCCGGCTTCCTTCCGGTATGCATGAGAAGCTTACGAGGATGATTACTATCACCAGCATATCCATTTCTAACAGCAAAGAATCTTCATTATGCACTCATGCGTATGATTGTATCGTCACATAAAATAACGAATGCTCCATGTCAAGGTGGTGTTGTAAACCTATCAAACAACACACAAAAATATTATGCCAGGATTCAGAATGCTTGCCTTCAAGTTGTGGAGAGGCAGGGTGCATTCCAGAACTTTTGAAAGTTTTCTCCCCTCTCCAAAAATCCTATTTTTGAAAATATCCAAATTAACACATAGTTTCTAAACAGAACAAAAAAGTTGTATGGAATTTTTTTAAATAAATACTAAAATAAACTAGACAAAATTTGAGAAACAATAGAAAAAGAATCAAGTCATTTGGACTTATATTTTAAAAGTTATAGCCAGTCAAAGTTTAGTCAAAGTTCTGTTTTTAAATAAAACAGAAAAGAAAACGGTTCGAATAGAAATGCGCTTTCGAGACGGAGGAGACGTACTTCTGGGTTTACGCTTTCACTTAAAACAGCGCGGGCCGGCTCGGGGTCACTGACAGTGGGTCCACGGGGCCCACTGGTCAGGTTTGACCAGTCGCCTCTCCCTCCTCTTCCTCTGCCCGAGCGGAGGCGGGACTCCAGCGATCGACGCCGGTGATTGGCGGCTCCTCGCGAGCTCCGGAGGGCAGGGATGGATCCACGGTTCCAGGGCGGTCCTCCCGGTGGTCGAGGAGGTGGCGGGGATGGAGGGAGTCGCCGGCGGCGAGCTCCGCGGCGGACGGCAGCCTCGGGAGGTTAGGGGCTTTGGGCTACGGTGGTTCCCGAGCGAGTTTGAGGTGCTGGGCAGCTTCGCACGGTCAAGGGGAGTCGGTCGGTGGCGCTGGAAGGACTAGGGAGGCCTTGCTTGCGACGAAATGGACCGGAGGGCGGCGGCGGCCGAACCTGCTGGAGATGAGGAAGACGGCCTCTTCCGGTCAATCCGCGGCTAGGGGAGCACTAGGGGGATGGCCTGAGGTCGCCTAAGGGTCTGGACGAGCTCGGGGACTCCTATTTATAGTTGGACGAGGTCGGTTCCGCGATGGCCGTGGATAAGAATGCCAGCGACCGCCGTTCTGTAGCTGCAGGGCGATGTGGCGGCGACGAGCGCTTGCCGACGAGTTTGTGGATGAGCTCGAGCTGTTCCAGGGGGCAGCTGGCGCGCGCGGGTGGCTTGGGCGGCGCCGTCCACGGCAGGAGCTGCTGCCGATGCCGGCGTGCCGCCAAGGGAGCTCTGACGGTGGCGCTGCAGGGCGCCAGGGTGGCTTGGAGGGTTCTGGCGAGCGGGCGAGGGCAGGGCGTGGCTCTGCAGGCGAGCAAGGGCCAGGGGCGGGACGCGGTGACCCGTGCGCACGCACGTGCAAAACGCGCGCTCTGGCCGCGCCCAGCGCACGCATGCTACGTGCTCGATGTAATGCAAGGGCGTGCTAGAGGATTAGGATGAGGGTGGGGATTAGCAGGCCTGGGTCAGTGGCGGCTAGGAGACTAGTGGACATGCTGGTTTGTCCAGAGGGCAAGATCATAGTGCAAACATAAAACTATGCCAAAGTTGTCCATGAACGCAAGGTGCTCGACAGAATGCCATGAGCATCTAGGCAACTCTTGGGGTGGCCAAAAACTCCAGACCAGTGTCTCTTTAGATGATAAAGAGGGTGGCAAGGTTAGTTGGTCAAGACCAGAAACTTGTTAGTGCAAATATTTGAGAAAACCAATTTTGAGCAGAAACTAAAAGCTATCATCTCATGAACCAAAAATACTCCAATGGGTCCACTCTCCTGGACTTAAGGGTTTTGTATGGAGGACTACAAGCGGGAAAAAGCTCATGGGCACTAGAGCAAAATAAATTAGGGTTGCAGTAGAAAAAGCCAAACTAGACCAGAATGAAGATGAGGATGATTTGCTCAATATTTTTCAAAGAACACCAGTGGGTTAATGTATAAAGTTGAAGTATATGCATCTACTGACATCTCCAAACACTTGGAAGAATTTTTTAAGAAATATTTAAATAGGTTGTAGTGCAAAAATACCTACTGGACCAGATTTGAAAATTTGGTGTAGAGCTCAAAATCTCCAATGACCAAAAGATATTTTTGCATAAAAGTGATGTGGAAACATCACATGACATCCCCAAATTTTGGTGAAAATTTTAAATGCATTTATCAAATGGTTGCAGTGCACAAGAGGCTCCAAATTTATGGAAAAATCATTTTAAAAGAATAAAGCTCAGGAAAAACTATTATGCAAATAAATCCACTGATGAAGAATTGTTTTATTGAGAGAGTGTACAAGTCCAATAATATTTTTGGAAAGTTTCCACTTGAGGTAAAAACTCCACAATATTAAAGAAAAGAGAGGTTCTGAAATCAAAAGATAAATCCAGAAAATAAAAATTTAATCCCCTGGCAAAATTTTAATTAATAAAAGTAAGGTCAAAATTTTGGGGTGTTACAGCACGAATCGAGACTGGGATTTGTCACTCCGTGTGACGGAGAGGTATCTCCGGGCCCACTCGGCAAGACATCGTCATAATGAGCTCAGTGTGACCAAGGAGTTGATCACGGGATGATGTGTTACGGAATGAGTAAAGAGACTTGCCGATAACGAGATTGAACAAGGTATAGGGATACCGACGATCGAATCTCGGGCAAGTATCATACCGATAGACAAAGGGAATTGTGTACGGGATTGATTGAATCCCCGACATCGTGGTTCATCCGATGAGATCATCGTGGAACATGTGGGAGCCAACATGGGTATCCAGATCCCGCTGTTGGTTATTGGCCGGAGAGATGTCTCGGTCATGTCTGCATGATTCCCGAACCCGTAGGGTCTACACACTTAAGGTTCGGTGACGCTAGAGTTGTTATGGGAAATAGTATGCAGTTACCGAATGTTGTTCGGAGTCCCGGATGAGATCCCGCACATCACGAGGAGTTCCGGAATGGTCCGGAGGTGAAGATTTATATATGGGAAGTCATCATACGGTCACCGGAAGTGTTCGGGGGTTTATCGGTATTGTACCGGGACCACCGAAGGGGTTCCGGGGGTCCACCGGAAGGGTCCACCTGCCCTGGAGGGCCCTATGGGCTGTATGTGGAAGGGAACCAGCCCCTAAGTGGGCTGGGCGCCATCCCCCCTAGGACCCATGCGCCTAGGGTTGGGGGGAACCCTAAAGGGGGCGCCCCCCTTGGCTTGGGGGGCAAGCCCCCTCCCCTTGGCCGCCACCCCCCCTCTAGATCTCATCTAGAGGGGCCAGCCCCCTTCCCCCTTCGCCCTATAAATAGAGGGGTGAAGGGAGGGCAGCAGCACCACATACAAGGCGCAGCCCTCCCCCTCCTCCTCCGTTGAGCTTGGCGAAGCCCTGCCGGAGAACTGCAAGCTCCACCACCACGCCGTCGTGCTGCCGAAGCTCTTCCCCAGCTTCTCCTTCCCCCTTGCTGGATCAAGAAGGAGGAGACGTCCCCGGGCTGTACGTGTTGGGGAACGTAGTAATTTCAAAAGAATTCCTACGCACACACAAGATCATGGTGATGCATAGCAACAAGAGGGGAGAGTGTGTCCACGTACCCTCGTAGACTGAAAGCGGAAGCGTTAGCACAACGCGGTTGATGTAGTCGTACGTCTTCACGATCCGACCGATCCAAGTACCGAACATACGACACCTCCGAGTTCAGCACACGTTCAGCTCGATGATGTCCCGCGAACTCCGATCCAGCAGAGCTTCACCGGAGAGTTCCGTCAGCACGACGGCGTGATGACGGTGATGATGTTGCTACCGACGCAGGGCTTCGCCTAAGCACTGCTACAATATGATCGAGGTGGAATATGGTGGAGGGGGGCACCGCACACGGCTAAGAGATCAAGAGATCAATTGTTGTGTGTCTATGGGGTGCCCCTGGCCACGTATATAAAGGAGTGAAGGAGGGGGAGAGGGCCGGCCCCTATGGCGCGCCCTGGAGGAGTCCTACTCCCACCGGGAGTAGGATTCCTCCCCTTCCAAGTAGTAGGAGTAGGAGAAAAGGAAGGGGAAGAGGGAAGAGAAGGAAGGAGGGGGCGCCGCCCCTCCCCCTAGTCCAATTCGGACTAGTCATTGGGGGGCGCGTGGCCTGCCTCTCTCTCTCCCCTAAAGCCCAATAAGGCCCATATACTTCTTCCCCCGTATTCCCGTAACTACCCGTTACTCCGAAAAATACCCGAACCACTTGGAACCTTTCCGATGTCCGAATATAGTCGTCCAATATATCAATCTTTACATCTCGACCATTTCGAGACTCCTCGTCATGTCCCCGATCTCATCCGGGACTCCGAACTACCTTTGGTACATCAAATCACATAAACTCATAATACAAATCGTCACCGAACGTTAAGCGTGCGGACCCTACGGGTTCGAGAACTATGTAGACATGACCGAGACACGTCTCCGGTAAATAACCAATAGCGGAACCTGGATGCTCATATTGGCTCCCGCATATTCTACGAAGATCTTTATCGGTCAAACCGCATAACAACATACGTTGTTTCCTTTGTCATCGATATGTTACTTGCCCGAGATTCGATCGTCGGTATCTCAATACCTAGTTCAATCTCGCTACCGGCAAGTATCTTTACTCGTTCCGTAATGCATCATCCCGCAACTAACTCATTAGTCGCATTGCTTGCAAGGCTTATAGTGATGTGCATTACCGAGAGGGCCCAGAGATACCTCTCCGACAATCGGAGTGACAAATCCTAATCTTGAAATACGCCAACTAAACAAGTACCTTCGGAGACACCTGTAGAGCACCTTTATAATCACCCAGTTACGTTGTGATGTTTGGTAGCACACAAAGTGTTCCTCCAGTAAACGGGAGTTGCATAATCTCATAGTCATAGGAACATGTATAAGTCATGAAGAAAGCAATAGCAACATACTAAACGATCAAGTGCTAAGCTAACGGAATGGGTCAAGTCAATCACATCATTCTCCTAATGATGTGATCCCGTTAATCAAATGACAACTCATGTATATGGTTAGGAAACATAACCATCTTTGATCAACGAGCTAGTCAAGTAGAGGCATACTAGTGACACTCTGCTTGTCTATGTATTCACATATGTATTATGTTTCTGGTTAATACAATTCTAGCATGAATAATAAACATTTATCATGATATAAGGAAATAAATAATAACTTTATTATTGCCTCTAGGGCATATTTCGTTCAGTCTCCCACTTGCACTAGAGTCAATAATCTAGTTCACATCGCCATGTGATTTAACACCAATAGTTCACATCACCATGTGATTAACACCCATAGTTCACATCGTCATGTGACCAACACCCAAAGGGTTTAGTAGAGTCAATAATCTAGTTCACATTGCTATGTGATTAACACCCAAAGAGTACTAAGGTGTGATCATGTTTTGCTTGTGAGAGAAGTTTAGTCAACGAGTCTGCCACATTCAGATCCGTATGTATTTTGCGAATTTCTATGTCAACAATGCTCTGCACGGAGCTACTCTAGCTAATTGCTCCCACTTTCAATATGCATCCAGATTGAGACTTAGAGTCATCTGGATCAGTGTCAAAATTTGCATCGAAGTAACCCTTTACGATGAACCTTTTGTCACCTCCATAATCAAGAAACATATCCTTATTCCACTAAGGATAATTTTGACCACTGTACAGTGATCCACTCATAGATCACTATTGTACTCCCTTGCCAAACTCAGTGGTAGGGTATACAATAGATCTGGTACATAGTATGGCATACTTTATAGAACCTATGGCTGAGGCATAGGGAATGACTTTCATTCTCTTTCTATCTTCTGCCGTGGTCGGGCTTTGAGTCTTACTCAATTTCACACCTTGTAACACGGGCAAGAACTCTTTCTTTGACTGTTCCATTTTGAATTATTTCAAAATCTTGTCAAGGTATGTACTCATTGAAAAAAACTTATCAAGCGTCTTGATCTATCTCTATAGATCTGGATGCTCAATATGTAAGCAGCTTCACCGAGGTCTTT
Organism: Triticum aestivum; assembly: GCF_018294505.1. NCBI lineage: Eukaryota > Viridiplantae > Streptophyta > Magnoliopsida > Poales > Poaceae > Triticum > Triticum aestivum. The sequence goes on along the minus strand of NC_057799.1, from coordinate 157,493,045 downwards.
ATTTGAAAAACTCCTTTCAAATACTCCTTTATGCTTTCCAGAAAATTCTACATTATTTCCGATCAACAATATGTCATTCACATATGTTTTATCAGAAATGTTGTAGTGCTCCCACTCACTTTCTTGTAAATACAGGCTTCACCACAAGTCTGTATAAACTATATGCTTTGATCAACTCATCAAAGCGTATATTCTAACTCCGAGATGCTTGCACCAGTCCATAGATGGATCGCTGGAGCTTGCACATTTTGTTAGCACCTTTAGGATCGACAAAACCTTCTGGTTGCATCATATACAACTCTTCTTTAAGAAATCCATTAAGGAATGTAGTTTTGACATCCATTTGCCAGATTTCATAAAATGTGGCAATTTGCTAACATGATTCGGACAGACTTAAGCATCGCTACGAGTGAGAAAATCTCATCGTAGTCAACACCTTGAACTTTGTCAAAACCTTTTTCGACAAGTCTAGCTTTGTAGATAGTAACACTACTATCAGCGTCCGTCTTCCTCTTGAAGATCCATTTATTTTCTATGGCTTGCCGATCATCGGGCAAGTCAACCAAAGTCCACACTTTGTTCTCGTACATGGATCCCATCTCAGATTTCATGGCCTCAAGCCATTTTGCGGAATCTAGGCTCATCATCGCTTCCTCATAGTTCGTAGGTTCGTCATGGTCAAGTAACATGACCTCCAGAACAGGATTACCGTACCACTCTGGTGCGGATCTCACTCTGGTTTACCTACGAGGTTCGGTAGTAACTTGATCTGAAGTTACATGATCATCATCATTAGCTTCCTCACTAATTGGTGTAGGAGTCACAGGAACAAATTTCTGTGATGAACTACTTTCCAATAAGGGAGCAGGTACAGTTACCTCATCAAGTTCTACTTTCCTCCCACTCACTTCTTTCAAGAGAAACTCCTTCTCTAGAAAGGATCCATTCTTAGCAACGAATATATTGTCTCCGGATCTGTAGTAGAAGGTGTACCCAACTGTCTCCTTTGGGTATCCTATGAAGACACATTTCTCCGATTTGGGTTTGAGCTTATCAGGATGAAACTTTTTCTTATAAGCATAGCAACCCCAAACTTTAAGAAACGGCAACTTTGGTTTCTTGCCAAACCACAGTTCATAAGGTGTCGTCTCAACGGATTTAGATGGTGCCCTTTTTAACGTGAATGCAGCTGTCTCTAATGCATAACCCCAAAACTATAGTGGTAAATCGGCAAGAAACATCATAGATTGCACTATATCCAATAAAGTACGGTTATGACGTTCGTACACACCATTATGCTGTGCTGTTCCAGGTGGCACGAATTTGTGAAACTATTCCACATTGTTTTAATTGAAGACCAAACTCGTAACTCAAATATTTGTCTCCGCGATCAGATCGTAGAAACTTTATTTTCTTGTCACGATGATTTTCACTCTGAAATTCTTTGAACTTTTCAAATGTTTCAGACTTATGTTTCATCAAGTAGATATACCCATATCTGCTCAAATCATCTGTGAAGGTCAGAAAATAACGATACCCGCCGCTAGCCTCAACACTCATCGGACCACATACATCAGTATGTATTATTTCCAATAAGTCAGTTGCTCGCTCCATTGTTCCGGAGAACGGAGTCTTAGTCATCTTGCCTCATGAGGCATGGTTCGCAAGCATCAAGTGATTCATAATCAAGTGATTCCGAAAACCCATCAGCATGGAGTTTCTTTCATGCGCTTTACACCAATATGACCTAAACGGCAGTGCCACAAATAAGTTGCACTATCATTATTAACTTTGCATCTTTTGGCTTCAATATTATGAATATGTGTATCACTACAATCGAGATCCAACAAACCATTTTCATTGGGTGTATGACCATAGAAGGTTTTATTCATGTAAACAGAACAACAATTATTCTCTAATTTAAATGGATAACCGTATTGCAATAAACATGATCAAATCATATTCATGCTCAACGCAAACACCAAATAACATTTATTTAGGTTCAACACTAATCCCGAAAGTATAGGGAGTGTGCGATGATGATCATATCAATCTTGGAACTGCTTCCAACACACATCGTCACTTCACTCTTAACTAGTTTCTATTCATTCCGCAATTCCCATTTCGAGTTACTACTCTTATCAACTGAACTAGTATCAAATACCGAGTGGTTGCTATAAACACTAGTAAAGTACACATCAATAACATGTATATCAAATATACCTATGTTCACTTTGCCATCCTTCTTATCCGCCAATTACTTGGGGTAGTTCCGCTTCCAGTGACCAGTCCCTTTGCTGTAGAAGCACTTAGTCTCAGGCTTAGGTCCAGACTTGGGCTTCTTCACTTGAGCAGCAACTTGCTTGCCGTTCTTCTTGAAGTTCCTCGTCTATCCCTTTGCCCTTTTTCTTGAAACTAGTGGTCTTGTTAACCATCAACACTTGATGTTTTTCTTGATTTCTACCTTCGCCGATTTTAGCATCGCGAAGAGCTTGGGAATTGTTTTCGTCATCCCTTGCATATTATAGTTCATCACAAAGTTCTAGTAACTTGGTGATCGTGACTAGAGAACTTTGTCAATTACTATTTTATCTGGAAGATTAACTCCCACTTGATTCAAGCAATTGTAGTACCCAGACAATATGAGCACATGCTCACTGGTTGAGCTATTCTCCTCCATCTTGTAGGCAAAGTACTGTCAGAGGTCTCATACCTCTCGACACGGGCATGAGTATGAAATACCAATTTCAACTCTTAGAACATCTTATATGCTCCGTGGCATTCAAAACACTTTTGAAGTCTCGGTTCTAAGTCGTAAAGCATGGTGCACTAAACTATCAAGTAGTCATCATACCGAGCTTTTGTCAAAACGTTCATAACGTCTGTATCTGCTCCTGCAATAGTTCTATCACCTAGCGGTGCATCAAGGACACAATTCTTCTGTGCAGCAATGAGGATAATCCTCAGATCACGGACCAAGTCCACATCATTGCTACTAACATCTTTCAACATATTTTTTCTCTAGAAACATATCAAAATAAACGGGGAGTAACATCACGAGCTATTGATCTACAACATAGATATGCTAATACTACGAGGACTAAGTTCATGATAAATTAAAGTTCAATTAATCATATTACTAAAGAACTCCCACTTAGATAGACATCCCTCTAATCCTCTAAGTGATCACATGATCCATATCAACTAAACCATGTCCGATCATCACGTGAGATGGAGTAGTTTCAATGGTGAACATCACTATGTTGATCATATCTTCTATATGATTCACACTCGACCTTTCGGTCTCAGTGTTCCGAGGCCATATTTGCATATGCTAGGCTCCTCAAGTTTAACCTGAGTATTTCGCGTGTGCAAAACTGTCTTGCACCCGTTGTATTTGAACGTAGAGCTTATCACACCCGATCATCACGTGGTGTCTCAGCACAAAGAACTTTCGCAATGGTGCATACTCAGGGAGAACACTTATACCTTGAAATTTAGTGAGAGATCATCTTATAATGCTACCATCGATCTAAGCAAAATAAGATGCATAAAAGATAAACATCACATGCAATCAATATAAGTGATATGATATGGCCATCATCATCTTGTGCTTGTGATCTCCATCTCCGAAGCACCGTCATGATTACCATTGTCATCGGCGCGACACCTTGATCTCCATCGTAGCATCGTTGTCGTCTCGCCAACTATTGCTTCTACGACTATCGCTATCGCTTAGTGATAAAATAAAGCAATTACAGGGCGATTGCATTGCATACAATAAAGCGACAACCATATGGCTCCTGCAAATTGCCGATAACTCTGTTACAAAACATGATCATCTCATACAATAAAATTTAGCATCATGTCTTGACCATATCACATCACAACAGGCCCTGCAAAAACAAGTTAGACGTCCTCTACTTTGTTGTTGCAAGTTTTACGTGGCTGCTACGGGCTGAGCAAGAACCATTCTTATCTACGCATCAAAACCACAACGATAGTTCGTCAAGTTAGTGTTGTTTTAACCTTCTCAAGGACCGGGCGTAGCCACACTCGGTTCAACTAAAGTTGGAGAAACTGACACCCGCCAGCCACCTGTGTGCAAAGCACGTCGGTAGAACCAGTCTCGCGTAAGCGTACGCGTAATGTCGGTCCGGGCCGCTTCATCCAACAATACCGCCGAACCAAAGTGTGACATGCTGGTAAGCAGTATGACTTGTATCGCCCACAACTCACTTGTGTTCTACTCGTGCATATAACATCTACGCATAAAACCTGGCTCAGATGCCACTGTTGGGGAATGTAGTAATTTCAAAAAAATTCCTACGCACACAAAGGATCATGGTGATGCATAGCAACGAGAGGAGAGAGTGTGTCCACGTACCCTCGTAGACTGAAAGCGGAAGCTTTAGCACAACGCGGTTGATGTAGACATACGTCTTCACGATCTGACCGATCCAAGTACCGAACGTACGGCACCTCCGAGTTCAGCACACGTTCAGCTCGATGACGTCCCGCGAACTCCAATCCAGCAGTGCTTCACGGGAGAGTTCCGTTAGCATGACGGCGTGATGACGGTGATGATGTTGCTACCGACGCAGGGCTTCGCCTAAGCACTGCTACGATATGATCGAGGTGGAATATGGTGGAGGGGGGCACCGCACACGGCTAAGAGATCAAGAGATCAATTTTTGTGTGTCTATGGGGTGCCCCCTGGCCACGTATATAAAGGAGTGGAGGAGGGGGGAGGGCCGGCCCCTATGGCGCGTCCTGGAGGAGTCCTACTCACACCGAGAGTAGGATTCCTCCCCTTCCAAGTAGTAGGAGTAGGAGACAAGGAAGGGGAAGAGGGAAGAGAAGGAAGGAGGGGGCGCCGCCCCTCCCCCTAGTCCAATTCGGACTAGTCATTGGGGGGCGCGCGGCCTGCCTCTCTCTCTCCCCTAAAGCCCAATAAGGCCCATATACTTCTTCCCCCGTATTCCCGTAACTCCTCGGTTCTCCGAAAAATACCCGAACCACTCGGAACCTTTCCGATGTCCGAATATAGTCGTCCAATATATCGATCTTTACGTCTCGACCATTTCGAGACTCCTCGTCATGTCCTCGATCTCATCCGGGACTCCGAACTACCTTCGGTACATCAAATCATATAAACTCATAATACAAATCGTCACCGAACGTTAAGCGTGCGGACCCTACGGGTTCGAGAACTATGTAGACATGACCGAGACACGTCTCCGGTCAGTAACCAATAGCGGAACCTGGATCCTCATATTGGCTCCCACATATTCTACGAAGATCTTTATCGGTCAAACCGCATAACAACATACGTTGTTCCCTTTGTCATCGGTATGTTACTTGTCCGAGATTCGATCGTCGGTATCTCAATACCTAGTTCAATCTCATTACCGGCAAGTCTCTTTACTCGTTTCGTAATGCATCATCCCGCAACTAACTCATTAGTCACATTTCTTGCAAGGCTTATAGTGATGTGCATTACCGAGAGGGCCCAGAGATACCTCTTCGACAATCGGAGTGACAAATCCTAATCTCGAAATACGCCAACTCAACAAGTACCTTCGGAGACACCTGTAGAGCACTTTTATAATCACCCAGTTACGTTGTGACGTTTGGTAGCACACAAAGTGTTCCTCCAGTAAACGGGAGTTGCATAATCTCATAGTCATAGGAACATGTATAAGTCATGAAGAAAGCAATAGCAACATACTAAACGATCAAGTGCTAAGCTAACGGAATGGGTCAAGTCAATCACATCATTCTCCTAATGATGTGATCCCGTTAATCAAATGACAACTCATGTCTATGGTTAGGAAACATAACCATCTTTGATCAACGAGCTAGTCAAGTAGAGGCATAGTAGTGACACTCTGTTTGTCTGTGTATTCACACATGTATTATGTTTCCGGTTAATACAATTCTAGCATGAATAATAAACATTTATCATGATATAAGGAAATAAATAATAACTTTATTATTGCCTCTAGGTCATATTTCCTTCAGTATGTGTGTTGAACGCGGAGGCGCCGTTGTTCGGCGCTGAGATCGGAATCAACCGTGATCTGAATCGCTGCGAGTACGACTCTGTCATCCGCTTTCTTGTAACGCTTCCGCATCGCGATCTTCAAGGGTATCAAGATGCACTCCCCTCTCTCTCGTTGCTAGTCTCTCCATGGATTGATCTTGGTGATGCGTAGAAATTTTTTAATTTCTGCAACGATCCCCAAAAGTGGCATCATGAGCTAGGTCTATGCATAGTTTCTGTGCACGAGTAGAACACAAGTTGTTGTGGGCGTCGATTTGGTCAATTTACTTGCCGTTACTAGTCTTATCTTGATTCAGCGGCACCGTGGGATGAAGCGGCCCGGACCGACCTTACACGTACGCTTACGTGAGACTGGTTCCACCGACTGACATGCACTAGTTGCATAAGGTGGCTAGCGGGTGTCTGTCTCTCCCACTTTAGTCGGATCGGATTCGATGAAAAGGGTCCTTATGAAGGGTAAATAGAAATTGGCATATCACGTTGTGGTTTTGGCGTAGGTAAGAAACGTTGTTGCTAGAAACCTATAGCAGCCACGTAAAAAAACTTGCAACAACAATTAGAGGACGTCTAACTTGTTCTTGCAGCATATGCCGTGTGATGTGATATGGCCAAAAGGATGTGATGAATGATATATGTGATGTATGAGATTGATCATGTTCTTGTAATAGGAATCACGACTTGCATGTCGATGAGTATGACAACCGGCAGGAGCCATAGGAGTTGTCTTAATTTATTGTATGACCTGCGTGTCACTGAAAACACCATGTAATTACTTTAGTTTATTGCTAACCGTTAGCCATAGTAGTAGAAGTAATAGTTGGCGAGACAACTTCATGAAGACACGATGATGGAGATCATGGTGTCATGCCGGTGACGATGATGATCATGGCGCCCCGAAGATGGAGATCAAAAGGAGCAAAATGATATTGGCCATATCATGTCACTATTTGATTGCATGTGATGTTTATCATGTTTTTACATCTTATTTTCTTAGAACGACGGTAGCTTAAATAAGATGATCCCTCGCAATAATTTCAAGAAAGTGTTCCCCCTAACTGTGCACCATTGCCAAGGTCCGTTGTTCCGAAGCACCACGTAATGATCGGGTGTGATAGGTTCTAACGTTCGCATACAACGGGTGTAAGCCAGATTTACACACGCAATACACTTAGGTTGACTTGACGAGCCTAGCATGTACAGACATGGCCTCAGAACACGGAAGACCGAAAGGTCGAACATGAGTCGTATAGAAGATACGATCAACATGAAGATGTTCACCGATGATGACTAGTCTGTCTCACGTGATGATCGGACACGGCCTAGTTGACTCGGATCATATATCACTTAGATGACTAGAGGGATGTTTGTCTGAGTGGGAGTTCATTAAATAATTTGATCAGATGAACTTAATTATCATGAACATTGTCTAAAAATCTTTGCAATATGTCTTGTAGATCAAATGGCCCACGCTAATGTTGCCCTCAACTTCAACGCGTTCCTAGAGAGAACCAAGCTGAAAGATGATGGTAGCAACTACACGGACTGGGTTCGTAACCTGAGGATTATCCTCATAGCTGCCAAGAAAGCATATGTCCTTGAAGCACCGCTAGGTGACACACCTGTTTTCCCAGCAACTCAAGAGGTTATGAACGCCTGGCAGTTGCGTAGTGATGATTACTCCCTGGTTCAGTGCGGCATGCTTTACAGCTTAGAACCGGGGCTCCAAAAGCATTTTGAGCAGCACAGAGCATATGAGATGTTCCAAGAGCTGAAAATGGTTTTCCAAGCTCATGCCTGGGTCGAGAGATATGAAGTGTCCGACAAGTTCTACTGTTGTAAGATGGAGGAGAATAGTTCTGTCAGCGAGCACATACTCAAAATGTCTGGGTTGCAAAACCGCTTATCTCAGCTGGGAGTTAATCTCCCGGATGACGCGGTCGTTGACAGAATCCTTCAGTCGCTCCCACCTAGCTACAAGAGCTTTGTGATGAATTTCAATATGCAGGGGATGGATAAAACCATTCCTGAGGTATATTCAATGCTGAAATCAGCGGAGGTGGAGATCAAAAAGGAACATCAAGTGTTGATGGTCAATAAAACCACTAGTTTCAAGAAAGGCAAGGGTAAGAAGAACTTCAAGAAGGACGACAAGGGAGTTGCCGCGCCCGGTAAGCCAGTTGCCGGGAAGAAGCCAAAGCATGGACCCAAACCTGAGACTGAGTGCTTTTATTGCAAGGGAAACGGTCACTGAAAGCGGAACTGCCCCAAGTACTTAGCGGATAAGAAGGCCGGCAATACCAAAGGTATATATGATATACATGTTATTGATGTGTACCTTACCAGCACTCGTAGTAGCTCCTGGGTATTTGATACCGGTGCGGTTGCTCATATTTGTAACTCAAAACAGGAGCTGTGGAATAAGCGGAGCCTGGCGAAGGACGAGGTGACGATGCGCGTCGGGAATGGTTCCAAGGTCGATGTGATCGCCGTCGGCACGCTACCTCTACATTTACCTATGGGATTAGTTTTAAACCTCAATAATTGTTATTTAGTGCCAGCTTTGAGCATGAACATTGTATCTGGATCTCGCTTAATGCAAGATGGCTACTCATTTAAATCTGAGAATAATGGTTGTTCTATTTATATGAGAGACATGTTTTATGGTCATGCCCCGCTTATCAATGGTTTATTCTTATTTAATCTCGAACGTGATGTTACACATATTCATAGTGTGAATGCCAAAAGATGTAAGGTTGATAATGATAGTCCCACATACTTGTGGCACTGCCGCCTTGGTCACATTGGTGTCAAACGCATGAAGAAACTCCATGCAGATAGACTTTTGGAATCTCTTGATTATGAATCATTTGACACATGCGAACCATGCCTCATGGGCAAAATGACCAAGACTCCGTTCTCCAGAACAATGGAGCGAGCAACCAACTTATTGGAAATCATACATACTGATGTGTGCGGTCCAATGAGCATTGAGGCTCGCGATGGTTATCGTTATGTTCTCACCCTCACTGATGACTTAAGTAGATATGGGTATGTCTACTTAAATGAAACACAAGTGTGAGACCTTTGAAAAGTTCAAGGAATTTCAGAGTGAGGTTGAGAATCAACGTGACAGGAAAATAAAGTTCTTACGATCAGACCGTGGAGGGGAATATTTGAGTCACGAATTTGGCACGCACTTAAGGAAATGTGGAATTGTTTCACAACTCACGCCGCCTGGAACACCTCAGCGTAATGGTGTGTCCGAACATCGTAATCGCACTCTATTAGATATGGTGCGATCTATGATGTCTCTTACCGATCTACCGCTATCATTTTGGGGTTATGCTTTAGAGACTGCCGCATTCACTTTAAATAGGGCTCCGTCGAAATCCGTTGAGACGCACTGTATGAATTATGGTTTGGGAAGAAACCTAAGCTATCGTTTCTGAAAGTTTGGGGATGCGATGCTTATGTCAAGAAACTTCAACCCGAAAAGCTCGAACCCAAGTCGGAAAAATGCATCTTCATAGGATACCCTAAAGAAACTATTGGGTATACCTTCTACCTCAGATCCGAGGGCAAGATCTTTGTTGCCAAGAATGGATCCTTTCTAGAGAAAGAGTTTCTCTCGAAAGAAGTAAGTGGGAGAAAAGTAGAACTTGATGAAGAACTGCCTCTTGAACCGGAAAGTAGCGTAGCTCAAGAAAATGTTTCTGTGGTGCCTGCACCGACTAGAGGGGAAGTTAATGATGACGATCAAGGAACTTCGGATCAAGTTACTACTGAACTTCGTAGGTCCACAAGGACACGTTCCATGCCAGAATGGTATGGCAACCCTGTCCTAGAAATAATGTTGTTAGACGACGGTGAACCTTCGAACTATGAAGAAGCGATGGCGGGCCCAGATTCCAACAAATGGCTTGAAGCCATGAAATCTGAGATAGGATCCATGTATGAAAACAAAGTATGGACTTTGACAGACTTGCCCGATGATCGGCGAGCCATAGAAAATAAATGGATCTTTAAGAAGAAGACGGACGTGGATGGCAATGTAACCATCTACAAAGCTCGGCTTGTCGCTAAGGGTTATCGACAAGTTCAAGGGGTTGACTACGATGAGACCTTCTCACCCGTAGCGAAGCTGAAGTCCGTCCGAATCATGTTAGCAATTGCCGCATTATATGATTATGAGATATGGCAAATGGACGTCAAAACGACATTCCTCAATGGTTTCCTTAAGGAAGAATTGTATATGATGCAGCCGGAAGGTTTTGTCGATCCTAAGAATGCTGACAAGGTATGCAAGCTCCAACGCTCAATCTATGGGTTGGTGCAAGCATCTCAGAGTTGGAACATTCGCTTTGATGAGATTATCAAAGCGTTTGGGTTTATGCAGATTTATGGAGAAGCCTGTGTTTACAAGAAAGTGAGTGGGAGCTCTGTAGCATTTCTCATATTATATGTGGATGACATACTATTGATGGGAAATGATATAGAACTCTTGGAAAGCATAAAGTCCTACTTGAATAAGTGTTTTTCAATGAAGGACCTTGGAGAAGCTGCTTATATATTGGGCATCAAGATCTATAGAGATAGATCGAGACGCCTCATTGGTCTTTCACAAAGCACGTGCCTTGACAAGATATTGAAGAAGTTCAATATGGATCAATCCAAGAAGGGGTTCTTGCCTGTATTGCAAGGTGTGAGATTGAGCACGGCTCAATGCCCGACCACGGCAGAAGATAGAGAAAAGATGAGTGTCATCCCCTATGCCTCGGCCATAGGGTCTATTATGTATGCCATGCTATGTACCAGTCCTGATGTAAACCTTGCCGTCAGTTTGGTAGGAAGGTACCAAAGTAATCCCGGCATGGAACACTGGACAGCGGTCAAGAATATCCTGAAGTACCTGAAAAGGACTAAGGATATGTTTCTCGTTTATGGAGGTGACGAAGAGCTCGTCGTAAAGGGTTACGTCGATGCTAGCTTCGACACAGATCTGGATGACTCCAAGTCACAGATCGGATATGTGTATATTTTGAATGGTGGGGCAGTCAGCTGGTGCAGTTGCAAGCAAAGCGTCGTGGCAGGATCTACATGTGAAGTGGAGTACATGGCAGCCTCGGAGGCAGCACATGAAGCAATCTGGATGAAGGAGTTCATTACCGACCTAGGAGTTCCCGATGACTCTCTTCTGTGACAACTCTGGAGCTATTGCCCTGGCCAAGGAGCCCAGGTTTCACAAGAAGACCAGGCATATCAAGCGTCGCTTCAACTCCATTCGTGAAAATGTTCAAGATGGAGACATAGATATTTGTAAAGTGCATACGGACCTGAATGTCGCAGATCTGTTGACTAAACCTCTTCCACGAGCAAAACATGATCAACACCAGAACTCTATGGGTGTTCGATTCATCACAATGTAACTAGATTATTGACTCTAGTGCAAGTGGGAGACTGTTGGAAATATGCCCTAGAGGCAATAATAAAATGGTTATTATTATATTTCCTTGTTCATGATAATTGTCTATTGTTCATGCTATAATTGTGTTATTCGGAAATCGTAATACATGTGTGAATACATAGACCACAACATGTCCCTAGTGAGCCTCTAGTTGACTAGCTCGTTGATCAATAGATGGTTACGGTTTCCTGACCATGGACATTGGATGTCGTTGATAAGGGGATCACATCATTAGGAGAATGATGTGATGGACAAGACCCAATCCTAAGCATAGCACAAGATCGTATAGTTCGTCTTCTAAAGCTTTTCTAATGTCAAGTATCATTTCCTTAGACCATGAGATTGTGCAACTCCCGGATACCGTAGGAATGCTTTGGGTGTGCCAAACGTCACAACGTAACTGGGTGGCTATAAAGGCACACTACGGGTATCTCCAAAAGTGTCTGTTGAGTTGGCATGAATCGAGACTGGGATTTGTCACTCCGTGTGATGGAGAGGTATCTCTGGGCCCACTCGGTAAGACATCGTCATAATGAGCTCAATGTGACCAAGGAGTTGATCACGGGATGATGTGGTACGGAACGAGTAAAGAGACTTGCCGGTAACGAGATTGAACAAGGTATAGGGATACCGACGATCGAATCTCGGGCAAGTATCATACCGGTAGACAAAGGGAATTGTGTACGGGATTGATTGAATCCCCGGCATCGTGGTTCATCCGATGAGATCATCGTGGAACATGTGGGAACCAACATGGGTATCCGGATCCCGCTGTTGGTTATTAGCCGGAGAGATGTCTCGGTCATGTCTGCATGATTCCCGAACCCGTAGGGTCTACACACTTAAGGTTCGGTGACGCTAGAGTTGTTATGGGAAATAGTATGCAATTACCGAATGTTGTTCGGAGTCCCGGATGAGATCCCGAACGTCACGAGGAGTTCCGAAATGGTCCGGAGGTGAAGATTTATATATGGGAAGTCATCATACGGTCACCGGAAGTGTTCGGGGTTTTATCGGTATTGTACCAGGACCACCGAAGGGGTTCCGGGGGTCCACCGGGAGGGTCCACCTGCCCCGGAGGGCCCTATGGGCTGTATGTGGAAGGGAACCAGCCCCTAAGTGGGTTGGGCGCCATCCCCCCCTAGGGCCCATGCGCCTAGGGTTGGGGGGAACCCTAAAGAGGGCGCCCCCTTGGCTTGGGGGGCAAGCCCCCTCCCCTTGGCCGCCGCCCTCCCTCTAGATCTCATCTAGAGGGGCCGGCCCTTCCTCCTTTGCCCTATAAATAGAGGGGTGGAGGGAGGGCAGCAACACCACATCCAAGGAGCAACCCTCCCCCTCTCCAACACCCCCTCCTCCTCCGTTGAGCTTGGCGAAGCCCTGCCGGAGAACTGCAAGCTCCACCACCACGCCGTCGTGCTGCCGGAGCTCTTCCCCAACTTCTCCTCCCCCCTTGCTGGATCAAGAAGGAGGAGACGTCCCCGGGCTGTACGTGTGTTGAACGCGGAGGCGCCGTTGTTCGGCGCTGAGATCGGAATCAACCGTGATCTGAATCGCTGCGAGTACGACTCCTTCATCCGCGTTCTTATAACGCTTCCGCATCACAATCTTCAAGGGTATGAAGATGGACTCCCCCCTCTCTCTCGTTGCTAGTCTCTCCATATATTGATCTTGGTGATGCGTAGAATTTTTTTAATTTCTGCAACGATCGCCAACAACGCCTTGGTGCCGGTGGCAATACAGGGGAGAATGAGCCCCCTGCGGCAGTTACACCGACACTAGGTCTGGTAGTGCCGCTCCAACCAAGGGAGCGGTACTTCTGGACCGTTGTGAGTCATAGCACAATGTATAGAGTAGTATTATCGATATGAACACACGTAGTATCGGCTATTGAAAATAGCCGGTACTACCGTAGCACTACCGCTCAAGTACTGCTGCAAGACCAGAGAGGAAGACCACTCCGGGTAATAGCTCTGACACTTGGAGTGGTAGTGCCACTCCAAACGGGGGAGCGTTACTACCGACTTGAAGTGCCAGTAGAGGTACTGCTCCCGTGAGGGAAGCGGTACTACCGCTAGGCACAGCGGTACTACCAGGTGTACAGAAGTAATATAGTTGAATTCGTGGCTCTCCTTGAATTTTCAGGAAGGTGATGTGGATGCAATATTTGTTATTCCAAATATTGACCCCATTTAGTACCATCAAAATGACAAAAGCTAACAAAGTTATTAGTGGTTCGAGGAGAAAACCTACTAAAACTGTTATTCGTGATACTAGTCAAATCGACTACTCTCATCAACTTTGAGTCTCTTCCCTCTCGTATGACTGTCAAAGCGTGCTAACTTCGTTTTCCCCTTTTATCTACATTTTAAAATACTTAAATTTATTAACAAAACTAAAACCATGAATTTGGAAGATGTTAACATGCTATAAAAAAATGTTAGTGCAACTGAAAACATGTTGATAGCTTTCAAGAAAAGTGTTTGTAACAATGAAAAACGTTTCTACGTTTCAAAAACAGTATGTCAAAATATTGAAAATATGCGTACAATATAAAAAAATTGCGTAATATTAAAAATGTTTCACACTTTTCCAAATACATGTTCTACATTTTATTATGAAAATAAACATTTTTTAAAACTACGCAAACATTTTTGTATATTTGATAAACAGTTTATAAAATTTCACAAACATTTTCTTGGAACATGAAAATATTTCTTTAAAACATCACATATATAAAAAAAATGTTCAATGTGTATTAAAAATGTTTCACATGTACAAAAATATGTATATTGTGTACCGAAAACATTTAGAATTTTGTTATATAATTAAAAAAATGTTCTCATAGTTTTATTAATATATTTTTAACCATGACAATGTTAACGTGTATTTGAAAAATGTTGACTATTTAAACAAAGAAGTGTTCAAAACATATATTTAAGTTAAAAGTGTATATTGCGCATTTGAAAAATGTTCAGCATGTATACAAAATGTTTCATGTGTACTAAAAACATTTGATATACTTATAAAATGTAAACAAATGTCCACGTAGTTTTATGATTTTTTAATTATCACAAAAAATATTTATTGTGTATTTTAAAAAATGTTGAACGTGTATTAAAAGAATGTTCAAAACATGTACTAAAAGAAAAATGTACATCTTGTATTTGAAAAATGTTCAACCGTGTACCAAATTTTCTTTCATGTGTGTACTAAAAATGTATATTGTGTACTGACAAAAGTAGACGTGTGTTGAACAAAAAATAAACAGATGAAAATCCATAAATAGACAAAGAATAATAGAAAGGAAAATGAAAACTAAAGAAAATCAATGTAAAAGAATGAAAACATTGAAACCCAAGAAGGAAACTAAGAAAGGAAGAAAACCCAGAAAAGAAAGAAAGAAAAATGAAGAAAGAAAGAAGAGCGAAAAAAGCCAATGAAATCAAGAAAGAAACGCAGAAAAAGAAAGGAAAGAACAAATCGGTAAAAAACCGTGAAAGAAACAAAAAAACCGATAAAAACAAAGAAAACAAAAAACCAAAGAAAACTGATGAAGAAGCAGAGTAAACCGAAAGGAAAAATTATAGAAAAACAGAAAAGAACCAAACCAAGGCCTAACCAGTACGTTGATCGAGCGGTAGCGAGAGAGCACATGCGCTAGTAGGCCCATATGCGCGTTCTTCATGGGAGACAGACATAAACTGTATACCAATGTATTTAGACTATGATCAATAAATAAAATGTGTTTTGACTAAAAAACCTCAAGGTATCAAGCATTCTTCCCTAAAAATTTTTTGGGAAGAATACTACACTGGTACTATGATCAATAAATATAGCGCCTGATGCATCAGCTTCACCCAGGCCCGATAGACGAAGTTTTGGCAGCTTCACCTAGGCAAGTCCGTATAGCATTCGCGGGTTCAGAATCAGATCAAGAGCATGATTAGTTCGATGCTAAAAGTTGACATGACAATATTTGGCAAATATCAAATATTGATTAGTGATTGATTGGCTATCAACTTTTCTCGTCAGCCTCACAAAAAGTTACCAATATTTGACAACTTTTGATTTTGCCCACCGTTGGCTTGCCAAATATTGGCAATGCCAAATGTTGGCACCAAACCATCAAGTGCTCCATGCCTCAGTCGACAAAGCCCCACGCCCACGGTCCACCAATCCCTGTACTGTACGTACAGCATTTCCTAGCGTAGCACCATGCTTCGGCGACCACGCCGTAGACGACACGCCCCACCGCCCGTGCTGGACGGCCATAACTTCGGCGTGCGCCCTGGGTGTCGTGACGCGCGACGAAAGGCGGTTAACCACGCGCATCACCACCCGCTCCGCCGCACGCGGCAAAAGCAACGACGGTCGGTTGCCAAAACTACGCCCGGGAAATAAAATCCACTCCCCCCACTCCCACGAGAGAGCAAGAGGAGATGCACCTAACCTAATGCGCGTTGAAAGCCGGCGCCGACTTTGCCTCCGAGAAATGAGAAATCTACTCGCGCCACGACCTTCCACAGCCTTCTTCCACGGCGTGGAGTACCCGTCCGGATTACCCACCCCCTCCCCGGCTGGTGCTGGTAGGCACGCACTCTATTCTTTCCCGCAAAAGAATACGAGCGGCTACGTTGTCTCGTACCACGCGTTTTCAGTGTCTGTTAGGAGGCTGCAATCACGTCGAGTTGAACCCAGCTTGGCAGCTCACGGTCACGTTTCATTTTCTACTGGAATTATCGACGAAATGAAACACGCATCCGACGTTCCAACGAACTTTGCGGGCGGGGGGGGGGGGGGGGGGGGGGGGGTGGTGGTGGTGGTGGACAGGAAAGAATGGACAGAGGAGGAGGAGGCTTTTAGCATCGGTGGCATGGTCTGGCACTCTTGCGGCCTTGCGGGAGGGAGGTCTGGAGCATTTATTTAGTAGTAACTTTGACAGCTAATTTGCTGGGGGTCCATGAGCAACTGTCAAGCCAGCTGTTTCCACTAGGCTGGTCTTGCCCATGCGTCCATGGCCATGCACCTGTGATCCTCTGAGCCGCTATCTCCTGTGACGCCGGTTGCGCGAGTGCTGGCCGTGTTCTCCAAATCGGCGGAGGAACGAGTATTTAGCGCCATGCGTTTTCACCTAGTAAAACAGTTGAGAGGCAACGTTTACAATTGACGGAACGATGTTAGCGAATTCGGCAAACCCCGGCAGCCAGGCACAGCATCCTCCACCTCTAGCTGCCGCAGTTAACTAAACGATGGATTTGTGATTGTGAGGGCCAATAAGCACCATGTGACACTGTTCATCCTCTCTTATTTTTGGGCCGTGTCATTGCTCCAAACCTTCTCCCTCAGTCTTATAATATACATTGTTTTTTCATGTGAAAGTCAGATTTTATAAAATTTGACCAAGTTTACAAAGAAAATTATATATATTTACAATACCAAATAGACATCATACAAAATACATTTTGGGATGAATATGATGCTTTATTTGGTATTGTAAATATTGATAAAAATTTCTATAAACAGATCAACTTTGAAAAATAATAATCTAATACCCACTATGTTTGGGACGTAGGGAGTACACATCCTTGTATAATGCTAAGGCTCTAGGCTGACTAGTAAAAGCAATTTTTAATTTGTTAGAGCTATTACAAACGGCTATGAATTGACCCTCTAAACATCATGGGACAGCATCGGACCACCACTCTTATGCCTGCTGATGGTGTCTTGGATAAGGGGGATGCTAAGCACGTCGGTTCCCTATCCCTGGTTGGGCCAAGAACCCCCAAACTACTAACCACTGGGCCACATTTGGTAGGCCCCACGACGAACTCAAGATTGAATCTCCCGAAGACTTGGCTCACACTCCAAGGCATGATGTAATCCTCGACATGTTTATCCCCCGACGTAGCCGACCTAGGTGTAACCCTAGGTACCCCAGTGTCCTTATTAGCCGATGGGTTTCGACCCTAGAGGTAGATTCATTCACACGTACGATCTCGAGGTAGACCAACCTGTACATTGTATCCCATCTACAATCAATACAAGACAAGCAGGACGTAGGGTTTTATCTTTTCGAGAGGACCCGAACCTGGGTAAACACCGTGTCTCTTTTCTGTCATATAACCATCAAGCCAAGATCACCAACTCAGGACCCCTATCCGAGATTTGCTGGATTTAGCTCCGTCACCCGCCATTCCAACAACAACCTCTATTTCCAAACCCTCAAATCTTTTACTAGCCATGCAACATTCATTTCATCATACATAACACATTACATGAAACAAGCAAGCTAATAAACAGAAGCAAACTGCCTAATTTACTCATCGTCATGGGAGATGTTGGTGACCCCCGTCCAGAAGGACCGACCTCGTGGTCATTGTTGGTGGGGCGAAGCCCCAACTCCTCTTCCTCGTCATCCACGTCCGTGAAGAGCCACTCCCACCTCACATCAGTGAGGTGGATACGACGGCGGTTCACCGTGACCTCTGGCTTGGATTGAACTGAGTCGAGTATGGCGGCTTGGTCTCGAACCGCGTCGCTGTCTCCGCGGCTTGGGCATGTTGAAACTATGCTTCTGCCTACTTCACGCCAAAGCCGTCAGGTCAACCTCCATGCCCGCGCCTCCTCCGCCATGTCCTCCAACACCTCCCCCTCTTCCTCCGTGTCCTCCATCGGGACCTCCTCCCCCTTCGTTGACGCAATTTGAGTTGCACACATCTATATGGCGATATATGCTCGGCTCTTGACGATGTCCTGGCTAAGGGACCTCTCACCATGTCGACTCCCGGACTGGTGGGCCGGGTTGTACCCCTTCACTACTGGAATCAGGGATTTTGCCGTCTGCCAGTTCTTTGCCGTCTGCTAGCAGACGGCAAAGAAGGTCTTTGCCATCAGCTACCAAAAAGCAGACGACAAACAACTGGCAGACGGCAAAGAAGGTCTTTGCCATCTGTCACTTCTTTGTCGTCAGCTGGCTGACGGCAAAGAGAGAGGTGGCCCCCACTAATGAGCCGATTAGAAAAAACTTAACGCCCCCTCTTTGCCGTCTGCTAGCAGACGACAAAGATAAAAAAAGCGGACGGCAAAGGCTTGGCGGACGACAAAGGCTAACTAACCTAACCTAACTAACGGCCGATCGAGCCCCCCCCCCGCCCGTTACTCCTCTCTGTTTCTCTCCCTCTCTCCTCCCCGACGCCACGCCACCAGATCCACCCACCGCCGCCCCCGCCCCCGCCCCCGCTTGCCCCGTCGCCCCACCACCCCGTCGTCCCCACCCGCCGACGCCCTGTCGCCCCACCATCCCGCCGCCCGGCACCGCCCCCGCCCCCGCTTGCCCCGTCGCCCCACCACCCGCCGCCCCCACCCCACCCGCCGACGCCCCGTCGCTCCACCATCCCGGTGCCCCGGCGCGCCACCACGTCGCCGGCCCACCTGCCCCACTGCCCCGACCGTCCCATTGCCCCGGCGCGCCACCACGTCGCCGGCCCACCCGCCCCACTGCCCCGACCGTCCTATTGCTCCGGTGAGTTATTTTTTTTCTTTTTTTCTATTTTTTCATTTTTTTGCTGTTTAATTGTTAGTGATAGATTTAGTGCTAGATATGTGTTATATAGTGTTAGTGTTAGAAGAAAAGTAGTAGAAGAAAAAAGAATATGTAGAAGAAAAGAAGAAGAAGAAGAAGAAGAAGAAGAAAAGAAGTAGAAGAAGTAGAAGAAGAAGAAAAGAAGAAAAGAAAAGAAGTAGAAAAAAGATGAAAGAAGAAGAAGAAGAAGAAAAGAAGTAGAAGAAGAGGAAGAGGAAAGGAAGAAAAGAAAAGAAGTAGAAAAAAGATGAAAAAAGAAGAAGAAGAAAAGAAGTAGAAGAAGTAGAAGAAGAAGAAAAGAAGAAACGAAGAAACGAAAAGAAGTAAAAGAAGTAGAAAAAAGATGAAAGAAGAAGAAGAAGAAAGGAAAGAAGAAGAAGAAGAGAAAGAAAGAAGAAGAAGAAGGATAGAAGGAAACACCCCGACCCCCTAACCCCGACACCACACCCTGACACCCCGACACCTCCCGAAAAGGTGCTCTTTGGCCGTCCAGAGGCCGACGGGGTCATATATTTGTGAATTATGAGTTAGGTCATATATTTTTCGATTTTGTTATGAAAAACATCATATATAATTGTGTTGATCGGGTAGATTTAAATGTGCAGTTGTTTCATCGCTGCGAGGTTTGGTGTTCGACGACCTCGCCGTGCGTTTGACGAGCTCTGCCCCTTCGTTTGTGGGTGAGCACAAATGACATGTCCTCCTCCCCCATTAATTATTTGCTCTGTTCCGGTGTTTGTGCCGATGAAACTTGATGGCTAGCTATATATGTGTCTTGAATCATCAGTATGCGTAACCAATATGTGTCTCCCGTTCGAAAGCGTTATAGTTATAAATATGCATGCATTTGCATATTTATAACCTTGATTCTTTCGAATTGTCCAACGCTATCCATGGACAGCCCGAGTATGTGTAGATTGGGTTCATTTTTCCATATGCTTTGCTCCGGATACGACGCATAAATTTCGTCAGTGCCTCCCATGTTGTTCTCCGGGTACATATCCTCTCTGTTTATTGCAGAGACGTGTATCAGGAGAACAGCGGGGAGGTGCTACCGAAATTGTGCGTCGGATCCGGAGCATAGCATGGGAAAATGAACCCAATCTACACATACTCGGGTGGGATTAGGACCTATCATTACCTATTAGAGTGTAGGTTGCATGGACGTAATAAAATTGACAAAGTAGATCAACTGATGAATATATACATGGTGAATTATATATATATATTTGTTGTGTGTCTAGTAGCTCTGAAAGTCAAGATAAGTGATCGTGCGTGGATGTATACCGGTCACACTGGTCAGAACAAATGGAGCGCTGAATGGTTCACAAAAACCAAGGGGTTTGTGCAAGCCGCATTTGCAAATGGCCAGAGGAAAACCTGGTGCCCCTGTTTCCGGTGCGGCAATTGGGAAAAGAGGACAGAGGATGAAATGGGCAAACACCTGCAGAAGAGTGGTTTTACGCCCGATTATACGGTGTGGACATATCATGGTGAGTCTGCCCAACGTGACAGAGCTGAGGTGGATCATCGTCGCACCGATGAGCATGGTACCGGGATGGAAAACATGGTGCAAGACTATGATGATGCTCGGGATTCGGACGAGGAGATGGAGGAATCTGCAAAGGCCTTCAATGAAATGTTGGAGTCTTCAAAACGTCCGCTCCACGAGCACACTGAGCTTTGTCAGTTGGATGCCATCTCACAAGTAATGGCTCTGAAGGCTCAGTTCAACTTGGGCAGAGAATGCTACGACGCAATAATGACAGTATTTGGACGCTTTCTACCCAAAGGCCATGTAATGCCTGCAAACCTGTACCAGTCGGACAAAATCCTCCGTGCACTGAAGATGCCCTATGAGAAGATACATGCCTGTGAGAAAGGATGTGCCTTATTTAGGCTTGACTATGCGGACTTGAACTATTGTCCCATTTGCAAGTCTTCCAGGTATGTTGTGGTAGACAACGGTATGGGTGAGAAGACACAGACCAAAATCCCCGTTAGTGTTCTTCGGTATATGCCAATCGTACCAAGACTTCAACGTCTTTTCATGGTCGAAGAGACGGCCAGACAGATGACATGGCACAAAACAGGCAAAAGAACCGAACTAGATGCAGATGGGAATCTGATGATGGTACACACATCGGATGGTGTTGCGTGGAAAAAGTTTGATGAATTACATGCTGACAAAGCGGCAGATCCGAGGCATCCTCGAGTCGGCATCAGCACGGATGGGTTCAGTGTGTTTGGTATGACGGCAGCCCAATACAGTTGTTGGCCCGTATTTGTCTTTCCACTCAATCTCCCCCCCCCGGACAGATTATGCAAAGAAAGAACATTTTTCCTAACGTTGATAATTCCAGGGCCCAACTATCCGGGGAAAAATATGAATGTGTACATGCAGCCGCTTAAGGACGAATTGCAAGAAGCCTGGGATAATGGGTTCAAGACATACGACGCCTATAGCAAACGGAACTTCATAATGCGTGTCTGGTACATGTACTCGACGCATGACTTGCCGGCGTATGCGCTATTCGTTGGCTGGTGTGTGCATGGAAGGTTCCCGTGCCCCACATGCAAGGGAGCTCTTGAGTTTCGTTGGCTTCAGGCCGGTCGCAAGTTTTCTTGCTTCGACATGCATAGACAGTTCCTGGATCCTCGCCATAAGTTCAGGAAAGACAAGAAGAACTTCATCAGAGGTAGAGTTGTCAAAAACTCTGCACCACCTGCGTTGACAGGCCAACAGACCCTGGATCAGTTAAACGCTCTCGAGCCAGATCCAGAGCGTCCAGGGTACTTCAAGGGGTATAATTCTAAGCACGCCTGGACTCACAAGACATGCTTATGGGATCTGCCTTACTTCAAAGACCTCCTTTGCCCACACAACATCGACGTGATGCACACTGAGAAGAATATCGCGAGGCACTTTTTGGTACATTGTTCGGCATAGATGGGAAGTCAAAGGATAATACTAAGGCTAGAGTCGATCTGGAGGCGCTATGTGATAGGCCGTTACAAAACATGAAAGAACCGAAAGGAAAGCAGAACTGGACGAAGCCAAAGGCATGGTTCAATCTTGGAAGGCCAGCTATGAGGGAAATTATCTTGTGGGTGAAAATGCAGTTGATGTTCCCCGATGGGTATGCAGCGAATCTAAAGAGGGGAGCGAGTCTTGATAAATTGAAGATATTTGGTCTCAAGAGTCATGATTGGCACATATGGATTGAGCGGGTAATGCCGGTGATGTTGCGTGGCTTCATCCCTGAGGATGAATGGCTAGTACTGGCAGAACTCAGCTATTTCTTCCGTGTTCTTTGTGCGAAAGAACTATCGCCTGGCGTGCTAGAAGAAATGGAAGAGTTGGCGCCGGAGTTGATCTGCAAGTTAGAGAAGATCTTTCCACCGGGCTTCTTTAATCCAATGCAGCATTTGATTTTGCATCTCCCGACCAAGGCAAGATTGGGGGGGGCCCGTGCAAAATCGTTGGTGCTACCCAACTGAGAGGATGCAGAAGACGCTTCGACAAAAATGTAAAAATAAACGTAGAATTGAAGCATCGATGGCTGAGGCATTCATCACTGAGGAGGCGGCAAACTTCGTGACAGCACACTACGAAGCCAAAAATCGTCATTTGCATAATCCGAAGCCTCGGTACAATGCTGACGAACCTCAAAAGGGTGGATCCAACCTCAGCCTACTCAAAGGGAATCTCGCACCAGCCAGTGGTTCGAAACCAGTATCTTTGGATAACGAAGAATGGCGGACCATTACGTTGTATATCTTCAACAACCTGACAGAAGTGCGGCCGTACATCGAGTAAGTTCTCGGTACATTGTTTCGCAACTTCTATTTCCTTTGAACTGCTCTTATTCCTGGATATTTCATACAGTCGATACGTCGCCATATTCTCGTATGGAGCGGTAATCCAAAAGGATTCCGTCGAAGAGTATGTGCTTGTCGCAAAGCAAGGAGGCGGCTATCCCGGTTTCATCTCTTGGTTCAAACAAACGGTAATTTCTATTAGACCATTTCATTACATTCGCTAATTTCTGCCTAATGCAACAATCCTTTCGTATTAAACTTGTAGGCTAATTCAGAGTCTATGGACGCCGAATTGAGACAAGTCGCTAATGGTTTTGACTATAAGGTCCGTTCATTTGACAAATACGACATCAACGGGTATCGCTTTCGTACCTATGGCAATGAGCTATCTATGGCCGACCGAAAGTCTACAAATTGTTGTGTATCTGCTATAGGCGAAGGAGGTACCGAGTATTATGGGAGAGTTGAAGCAATTTATGAACTTATATTCTATGGTGACAACCCACCGAATGTCGTACTCTTCAAATGTTATTGGTTTCAACCGAAGGAGACTAGAAGGACTCATGAACATATAGGGCTAGTTGAAATCAAACAAAGCACCCATTTAGATGTTCCTAATGTATATATTACGGCTCAACAGGCGACCCAAGTATTCTATCTACCGTGTGCCTGCCAAACTAATCCAAATCTGAAAGGTTGGGATGTCGTTTATGAAGTGCCGCCACGTGCTAGACTATCTCCCCCGAAGGAAGAGGATTATGAACCTCACATTAACCCAGACACATATGAAGGAGAATTCTTCCAAAAGACACGTCTTTCAAAAAGCGTTTCAAGAACCACTATACTTCACCCCAAAACATTGATGTAGACAGCGACAGTGAATCCGATATCAACCCAGAGGAGGAATAAGAAGAGCCGGAACAAGAAGAGGTTACTGCTGCGGATGACCTGTCAATGCTTGACCGATTACGTCAAGGTGGCCTTCCACATGTTGATGCCACTGAACCCTATAAGCCCGTCATTGATTATAGTGATGATGATGATTATGCATTTATTGATGATAGTGATCAAGATTATTAGTAGTGTCAGGTATATAATTTTTTTATGTTGTACTTGATGATGATACACTTAAGTGATATACATATTATTATTCATGTCGGTATTTTTTTTATGTTGTACTAATTTCGTTTACTCTTTGTCATGGCAGGTGTTGAAAGATGGTGGGCGCTGGTAAGTTTCTTCTAGTGTTTTGCTTAACAAATGCATAAAGACCTAGACTTAGCCATATTTTCTCCAATATGCTTACCACAATGACCTAGAGTTAGCTTCTTTTCCTCCAAAATGACTTAATAAGCTTACTGACCTCCAAAACCATCCATTTTACCTAAGTTAGCTCTAAAACGATCTATACTTAGCTTTGTTTCCTCCAAAATGACCTAAGTTAGCTCTAGTATGCTTAGTTAACTAGGTTTGCTCAATAATAACATGTACTTAGTTTACTATGTCAAAAATGGCATAATTAGCTTAGTTAGCTCATAAACAATCCATTTTACCTAAGTTAGCTCTAAAATGATCCATTATACCTTAGTTAGCTCATAAATGATCCATTTTACCCAAGTTAGCTCTAAAATGACCCATTTTACCTAGACTAACTCCAAAATGATCCATTTTACCTATGTTAGCTCTAAAATGACCCATTTAACCCAGGTTAGCTCCAAAATGACCCATCTTACCTAGGTTAGCTCCAAAATGATGCATTTTACCCAAGTTAGCTCTAAAATGACTCATTTTACCTAGATTAGCACATAAACGATCCATTTCACATAGGTTAGCTCACAAACGATCCATTTTACCTAGTTTAGCTCCAAAATGACCCAACACACCTAGGTTAGCTCTAAAATGATGCATTTTACCAAAGTGAGCTCATAAACGATCTATTTCACCTAGGTTAGCTCATAAACGATCCATTTCACCTAACTTAGCTAAAAAACGACCCATTTCACCTAGGTTAGCTCCAAAATGACCCATCTTACCTAGGTTAGCTCTAAAATGATGCATTATACCTAAGTTAGCTCATAAACGATCTATTTCACCTAGGTTAGCTCATAAACGATCCATTTCAACTAAGTTAGCTCATAAATGATCCATTTCACCTAAGTTAGCTCATAAATGGCATATACTTCTTCTTCTAGTCACCTTTTTCTAACTTTCTTATTTGCCTTTTTGTAGATTTCATTCACTTCACGGAAGCTAGCTTGCTATGATGGAGTGCTTGTTTTTTCTTTCATTCTCCTCTAGTATTCTTCTAGCTTGCTATGATGGAACTTGCTATCTTGATGAAACTTTGCATTGTAATATGTATGAATGGAACAATGTGTATGTGCAACTTGCTATGTATGAATGGATGGAACAATATATGTATGCACGATGAAACTTATGTGCTGGATATGTCATATGTTTGCCGTTAAATAGCCCTGTGATATATATATATGTCATATATTTGCTGTGAAAATTGTTGGATTTAAAAAAACAGAAAAAAGAGGCACCTTTACCGTCAGCTGCTGATGGCAAAGGCGCCTTTGCCGTCCGCCGCGGACGGCAAAGAAGCCACGCGGCGGCCACCTGTGCTCCCTGGGAGCTGACCCATTTGGCCAGATTGCCTACAGCGGCGGACGGCAAAGGCTTGTCCCGCAGTGATGTCCAGCTGACGTCATTCGGCGGACGACAAAGGCCGCCGTTAGCCGCCTAACGGGCTAACAACACATTTATTGTCGTCGGCTTTCTTTGCCGTCCGCCGCTGATGGCAAAGGCCCCTTTGTCGTCCGCTTCAGAAAGCAGACGGCAAAGAAGCTCTTTACCGTAGCCTACTTTGCCGGAGCCTTTTGCCGTCCGCGGCAGACGGCAAAGGCCTTTGCCGTCCGCCATCCTTGCCTTTGCCGTCTGCCGTGGCAAACGGCAAAGTAGCTGATTCCTGTAGTGCTTGTCGGTTCCCACCTTGGACACATAGGGCGTCCCACAGTATATCATCAGAAGGTTCGCGAAGACTTGACATACATAACAAGATGCTGGATCCGTGGAGGACTCTGCCTCCCTGTACGTAGTCGACTAGGATCTTGTGCCCTAGGACCCCCCATACCTATATAAATTGAGGGGCCTGGCTTGTAGAACAGAGATATTCTCATACTTATAATCTCTTGGGTAGATACTTACTTTGTACGCACTCCAGCGCAATAAACATAGGTGGGATGTATGTTATTATCTCCTTGGGAGCCCGAACCTGGGTAAAACCATGTGCCTTTTTTACCATGCTCTTAAAGGCCTAGCTTAGGATGCCCTACCTTGAGATCTGTCGGTTTAGGTTCCGTCAGTGGTGGCCCATGTATGTCTTGCTAGGTGATCGTCACAAATCAATGGGAGACAATATCAACGATGAAATCGGCGCCGGTGCAATCTTTGTGCCGGGCTGATGAGTGTTTTTTACACTCCTCTAACATGAGTTTAAACCGATATATTTCATTAAAACTGAGATATTCGCTCTGATATTGCCACAAATTACTAATGAATGGAAAGAATTCCAAATATCCAATCTTTATTATTTTTTCCACAAGAAATGGGCTATTTATGGATGAAATCAAACCAATACATGGAAAAGAGTAAAGTGGAGATCAAGTGGGAGGCACAGAAGAGGCGCCAGAGTAGAAGACGGTGTTTCATACAACCGCTCTCGCTCGTATGGGTGGTCGTATGGACTGCAAATGGAGGTGCTTGATCCACCTAAACAACCTTTATAAAGGGACCTACGTCGAATGAGCAATAGAACATTGCGAAACAATCCAGTCATCTTCATAGAAGCCATGTCCAGCAACCCTAGCCGCCGCCATTCCCCATTTTCATAGCCACAACCTTCACGACTACCATAGTTCTCAGCCATCTGTCCATACTTGTAATTGTCTATCACACACGACATCCATTGTGAGACATATTGTTCAGTCAATCAATCTTCATCATGTGTTCTTCGATGAGTTCTTCGTGTGATCCGATCTCCATATGTGAGTAGTTTGGTAAGGTTATGGGTTGAGGCAAGAGCCTTGCAACCCAATGTATTTGTTGGAGGGATCGATGGAAGTACTTTGAAATAAGGGACAATTGCATTTTTACCCCTAGTTGGTTCTTACCCACGGGTTTTTCCCTTACTTTTCGAGCTTGCTCAGTTTTGCCCTTACTTTTTTCGTCGAGGTCCCTCAAATGCCCTTTGACCGTTTGACCAAAACTTTGAAAATTCATAACTAATTCATACGAACTCAGAAAAATGCAAATAAGATATCAAAATGTTCAGATAAACATTACCTTTATGTGCATATCATTTGCATTCAGGACAAAAGCACCCTTTAAACTACATGAGGTAATTAATGTTATTAACATTATTAAAAATAAAAAGGTATAAACAATATTGCTTTCATGAATAAAAATTACATGCAAATGTAGGTGATGTTTTCTGAACATCCTGATATCTTATTTGCATTTTTCTGAGTTCGTATCAACTTGTTATGAAGTTTCCAAATAATGGTCAAAGTCGTTAGAACATTCTTAACAAGATGATACGAACTCAAAAAATGCAAATAAGATATCTGGATGTTCAGAAAACATCACCTACATTTGCATGTAATTTTTATTCATGAAAAAAATATTGTTTACAACTTTTTATTTTTAATAATGTTAATAACATTAATTACCTTAGGTAGTTTAAAGGGTGCTTTTGTCCTGAATGCAAATGATATGCACATGAAGGTAATGTTTATCCGAACATTTTGATATCTTATTTTAATTTTCCTGAGTTCATATGAATTAGTTATGAATTTTCAAAGTTTTGGTCAAACGGTCAAAGGGCATTCGAGGGACCACGACGGAAAAAGTAAGGGCAAAACTGAGCAAGCTCGAAAAGTAAGGGCAAAACCCGTGGGTAGGAACCAACTAGGGGTAAAAATGCAATTTTCCCAACTGAATTAATGTCTCATATGTGTAGCATAAAGTTGTTTTGTAGTTTTCTCTTGTCTCATTCGCGTTCTTCATCCCTGCAAGTACCCAGGATCACGGAGAGCGAGTCACGGAGAGGCTAAGGGTAGGGAGACCATGAAGTGTTATTCTGAACACCAGTGATAGAAAGGTTTAGTACGGTAACACGGATCCTATCCCTGGGGATTCAAGAGTGTAGTCATTAGACGCCCAATGCTTTTGTCTGATTATTGCTATCTTAATTACCGGGAAAACCCCATGCGACAGATAGGGCCTTCGGCTGGACAACTGACTATTGATGCAGGACATGTGCCTATCAAGATGTAATTTGGACACATCCCCCACTTTGATACATAGAAAGAACATCTTGATGGGTGACTTCTAGAGCACAAATTATGATCATGATGATCCCGACACAAATATATTGTTGTAAGCATAAGACCTTATACTCATGCCTATTTTTATTATAAGTGTTTTCAGTGTCATCTTGATTTATGATCCGGTCAAAAGCTGGAATTTATTCTCTTGCAAAAGCTTGTTTGAAACCCTAGCTTAAAGGGCATCAACCTCTCATGGGTTCGATAAGTCAGGGTCACCTCTGGGGGAAAAGGTGACAATCTGATGTCTACAAACCTTTATTCTTCTAGACTTAGTTGGGCCTCCAAGTGCAGAGTTTTGTAGGACAGCAACAAATTTCCCTCAAGTGGATGTCCCAAGGTTTGTCAATTCGTGGGAGGTGTGGGATGAAGGTCGTTCTCTCTCAAATAATCCTGCATGCAAATACAAGTAGTGTCTTGTGTCCCCAACATTAACACACCCAATACAATTGTCAATTATATAGGTGCACTAGTTCGGCGAAGATGTGATGATAGATGTGTAATATGGATGGTAGAAATAGCTTTTTATAATCTAAACAAATAAAAACAATAAGGTAGCAAGTAACAAAAGTGTGTGAAAATGGTGTCTCAATGCTTAGAAACAAGGCCCAGGGTTCATATATACTTTCACTAGTGCAATCTCTCAACAATACTAACATAATTGGATCATATGATAATGCCTCAAGATGTGGCAAAGAATCACTTAAAAGTCTCTATTCCTATCGGAGAAAGTAGGATAAAATCACGCAGGTAGTAAACCACCTCAAAGTTGTGTTTCCAATCAATCTATTGAACCACCCCCAAAGTGTCATAAATAGTTCTAGAGATCAAACTACGATAACACCATATGATATGTATCAATCAACTATTAGGTCACCTAGATTACGCCAATATCACCACAGGAATTCGCGAGTTAGACATGCATCAAGTGATATGAAATCCAAAGTATTCAATCCAACATAAAACTTCAAAGAGCAAGACTCAATTCACCACAAAAGAGATAGAGGGAAGAACATCATAAGATCCAATTATATTGATAAAGCTCATGATGCATCAAGATCATGCCAAATCAAGAACGGAGAGAGAGAGAGAGATCAAACACATAGCTACTGGTACAAACCCTCAGCCCCGAGGATGAACTACTCATGCATCACCATGGAGGCAAAAAGGACGATGAAGACCGCCTCCGTGATGGCTTCTCTCTTCAGCGGGGCGCTAGAAATGGGCTCAAGATGAGATCGCTTTGGAAGAGAGGCTTGCAGCGGCGCAGGAGAAGTTCTAGGTTACTTTTTGGGGGTTTCTATATTTATAGAATTTTTTCGTTGGTTTCACGCCGGATGGAGTCCCGAGGCCCCGACAAACTTGGACTGTGCGCCCTGATCTCGTGACTCCTGAGAACCCCCCCCCCCCCCCCGCGAGAAACTTCCCGGGTCTCTTTCCTTACATAAAAAATTATTGTGTTTGGACTTGGTTTGGTATGGTTTTTCTACGAAACAAAACAAATGCAAAAAACAGGGTCTGACACTAGGCACTGGATTAATATGTTAGTCCATAAAAATATTATAAAAGTGCACCAAAACCATATAAAACTCATATAAATATAGCATGAGTACTTCATAAATTATAGATACATTGGAGACGTATCAGCATCCCCAAGCATAATTCTTGATCGTCCTCGAGTTGGTCAATGATAAAATAAATAAATTATGAAGTGTGAATGCTAGAATAGTGCATAAGTTTGATCAATGTTATTCCAATCACTTTTTCTAGGATAATTATATATCATAAACAACATCTCATTTCTCATAAAACTTCTCCTGATCAAGTGGCAAGCTATTAACATGTTAAACTGCAGACCATTAACTCTCTTGTAACTTAACAAACTTCGTTCTAAGTCATCAAACAATTACAATTCATCTTATTTTCCAAAAGAGTCTATGTAAGAGCTTTAGCTTAGCAAACTTCACATACTCAACTATCATATAGTCTTCTAATGATTGTTGGCACTCAAATCATATTTTTAGAGCAAACTGTTTCCATTGGACAGAAAGGAAGATGGGGATTTCAGTGTTTCACCTCCCAACTTACTTATCACAAAAATAATTGTCAATGCTAATAACTCATGATCATATATATTCAACCGGATGTATGTGTCTGGATCTTTCCCCATCATATGTTGCTTGCCAAGTGGAGAATAATTGAGATTAGAATAGGGGTAAATATTTCGGCTCTTGCATAAAAGTAATCTTAAATGATAAAAGTTAGGCCCTTCACAGAGGGAATCATAAGTTGTCATGCACCTTTTGATTTTTTGGATGTGCAAGCTCTTAATGCAAGGGAGCGTCACTTTATATTGCCTCTTAACAACCTTTATTAAGTAGTCCGTCGCTTTTATTGCGTTACCATCATAAGTTCGTATAAAGCTTATTTTTCCTTACAATAAAATATCATACATATTTAAGAGCAATTTTTATTGCTTGCACTGATGACAACTTACTTCAAGGATCTCATTCATTCCATAGGTAGATATGGTGAACTCTCATGGCAAGAAATCAGGTTTAAGGATATTTGGATGCACAAGTAGTATCTCTACTTAGTACAAAAATTTAGGCTAGCAAAAGATTATAAACAAGCACTACATGTTGGAGGATACATGACAATATAAGTTATATGCAGATATACATAAACACAACTCGTTACGCTGTCTTCCTTGTACAACATCAGCTGTTTGATCAAGTTTGAAAACAATTCACGAGGATTCACAATCATTAAGATGTCCAAGATAGTATATTTGCATGTGAAATCTCTCTTCCTCGTACTAATCTTTCATGAATTGTTCGATGCCCAATGCTTAAATTCCAATATATTAAATTTTCTAAACTCCCATGTGAAGTCACTACTTCCGATGAGGCAAACATATGAAGCATATATAATTTCAAAACTATGATATTCAATTTATTCAAAAAATATTCTTAATTAGGATATAAGTGAAGCACAAGATTAAATGACAAACTACTCCAAAAGATACAAGTGAAGAACAAAAAGTAGTTACGTAAATACGTAGCTATGTAAAGACTCTTTCCAAATCAAAAATTTCATATCTAGAAATTGTATCAAACAACAAACAAAAAAAAAGACACTCAAAGCAAAACACATATTATGTGAAGAGTAAAAATATAGCTCCAAGTAAGGTATACCGATAGTGTCGCTGCAAAGATAGCAGCCGGGACAACTATGCGACTACCGCCCTAGCACCAGAACGGAGTCACCCGTGCGCGGTACAAGGGCAGGCACATGGATTGAAACAAGCATAGCGACCGGGCTCCTGTTGTCGCTAAGTCCTGAGCGGTACTACCGCATATCGCCTCAGGCCACCGGTTGTGCCACTACAAGGATAGAAGTGAAGGAAATATGCCCTAGAGGCAATAATAAAGTTATTATTTATTTCCTCATATCATGATAATGTTTATTATTCATGCTAGAATTGTATTAACCGGAAACATAATACATGTGTGAATACATAGACAAACATAGTGTCACTAGTATGCCTCTACTTGACTAGCTCGTTAATCGAAGATGGTTAAGTTTCCTAGCCATGGACATGAGTTGTCATTTGATTAACGGGATCACATCATTAGGAGAATGATGTGATTGACTTGACCCATTTCGTTAGCTTAGGACTTGATCGTTTAGTATGTTGTTATTGCTTTCTTCATGACTCATACATGTTCCTATGACTATGAGATTATGCAACTCCCGTTTACCGGAGGAACACTTTGTGTGCTACCAAACGTCACAACATAACTGGGTGATTATAAAGGTGCTCTACAGGTGTCTCCGAAGGTACTTGTTGGGTTGGTGTATTTCGAGATTAGGATTTGTCACTCCGATTGTCGGAGAGGTATCTCTGGGCCCTCTCGGTAATGCACATCACTATAAGCCTTGCAAGCATTGTGACTAATGAGTTAGTTGCGAGATGATGTATTACGGAACGAGTAAAGAGACTTGCCGGTAACAAGATTGAACTAGGTATTGAGATACCGACGATCGAATCTCGGGCAAGTAACATACCGATGACAAAGGGAACAACGTATGTTGTTATGCGGTTTGACCGATAAAGATCTTCATAGAATATGTAGGAGCCAATATGAGCATCCAGGTTCCCCTATTGGTTATTGACCGAAAACGTGTCTCGGTCATGTATACATAGTTCTCGAACCCGTAGGGTCCGCACGCTTAACATTCGGTGACGATTTGTATTATGAGTTTATGTGTTTTGATGTACCGAAGGTAGTTCCGAGTCCCGGATGAGATCGGGGACATGACGAGGAGTCTCGAAATGGTCGAGACGTAAAGATCGATATATTGGACGACTATATTCGGACATCGGAAAGGTTCTGAGTGATTCGGGTATTTTTCGGAGTACCGGAGAGTTACGGGAATTCGCCGGGGAGTATATGGGTCTTATTGGGCTTTAGGGGAAAGAGAGAGGAGAGGTTGCGCGCCCCCCAAGGCCTAGTCCGAATTGGACTAGGGGGAGGGGCTGCGCCCCCTCCTTCCTTCTCTTCTCTCTTCCCTTTCCTTGACTCCTACTCCTACTACTTGGAAGGGGGGGATCCTACTCCCGGTGGGAGTAGGACTCCTCGAGGGCGCGCCATAGGGGCCGGCCCTCTCCCCCCTCCTCCACTCTTTTATATACGTGGTCAGGGGGCACCCCATAGACAACACTTGATCTCTTGATCTCTTAGCCGTGTGCGGTGCCCCCCTCCATCATATTCCACCTCGATAATATGGTAGCGGTGCTTAGGCGAAGCCCTGCGTCGGTAGCATCATCATCACCGTCACCACACCGTCGTGCTGACGGAACTCTCCCTCAAAGCTCGGCTGGATCGGAGTTCAAGGGACGTCATCGAGCTGAACGTGTGCTGAACTCGGAGGTGTCGTACGTTCGGTACTCGGATCGGTCGGATCGTGAAGACGTACGACTACATCAACCTTGTTGTGCTAACGCTTTCGCTTTCGGTCTACGAGGGTACGTGGACACACTCTCCCCTCTCGTTGCTATGCATCACCATGATCCTGTGTGTGCGTAGGAATTTTTTTTAAATTACTACGTTCCCCGACAAGAAGTCGGGACAACCGGACAACTACCGCTAAGTACCGCCTAACCACCCAAAAGGAATCACCCTTTTGTGGTGGTTGGGGTGGTACATTAGCTGGAACAACTGCCCCGACAGTGCCCTATGTAGCGGCCAAGTCCCTCGCGGTACAACCGCGCGAGAGTAGCGGTACAACCGCACCAGCACTGCCTGACCTGAGGGAATCACCCCTCACGCGGTAGTTGCTCTGGAAGCACCAGACAGCCGGTACTACCGTACCCACTAGCGGTACAACAGCTAGTGATGAAAATCCCGCACTTTGTTGAATTTGAGGTTCTCTCCTCGTACAAAAACCTATGTGTGGGTGCAATATTAGTGAGTATGTGTTTGATTCACCCAGTACCTTTGATGCGGACCCTCTCTTAATAGTACGGATTTCCTACGACCAAAGAAACAAAAGCGTTGAAAATGTCGTGTTCGCTCTTTTCCGTCCGGAGGGGTGCCCAACCGTCTTGTGCCACATAGTGTATACCTGTGTAGCTTAGGCACACGGTTAGTGCGCAGATTGCATTGTTATCAACACCAAAACACTTAAGGCGGGAAATGCCCTTACAGTTGGCTACCTGCTCGGCTCTCCGACAGGCTTGTGGTGGTAGTGGTGGCTTCGCCTCTTTCCTATGGGTGACATGGGGTTAGCGGCGGGTGGCCCTGGCACGCTCTCTTTCGTTGGTAGTAGGAGTGCCTAGATCTGGCGGAATCTCGTGGTGGCGCAAGTGAGGTTCCGAGAGATATTCTTGTGATTTGGCGTTGCGATAACAAAGACGGTGGGTGTCGCTCTCCTCTTGGGGACGTCGTTGCCGGACTCTTCCCGAGGCCAGTGCTATGGGTCAAAACCTAGGTCGATTCGGACTCGACGAGAGTGACGCGTCGCGTGGTTTCCCCCTTGGGGCGCTGCTGGGGGCTCACGCGCCATTGATCGGGCTGTGGCGATGTGTTCTAACAACTTTGTGCTTATGCCTGACAACATTTTCGTGCCGTTTTCTCGCCTTAGTGTGCCATTTTTTGTTCGATTTCTGTTGCCCGATTATATGTTTACCTACTTTGTAAGAGGACTTCGTCATTATCTTGAAACTTTCTCTGTGTATTTTTTCCACAAACACAGTAATAATGGAAACACTCACATATACGTACATAGAGTCACACATGTGAATGGACGTACACATCCTACTCTATGAGCACTTTCGAAAGACCAAACCAATTTTGACTGTTAGTACTTCATAAATCATAGCGAAGCAAAAGCCTAATTTGAGAGATAATAATACTTGCACCGGTCCGTATTTTACTCAATAGATAGATAGAATGTGCACGCCGCAAAAACCATTTGATAAGGCGTACACAACCAAAGTCCTCGCCTCTAGGCTCCCCGTCCGTTTATAACTGGTACTTCGTGTAGCCGGCACGTCAATCAATACTAAGTTTTATGACGAAATGCAAACGTGAAGTGCGTGTTCCTTGGTGCTCCACGGCCTCCAAGTCGCTGATGTTATTGGAAATAGACGTGCTAACCATACTCATCATGGAGTAAGTAGAATTTTTCAGCTCAAGTCATCCAAGAACACGCATCCAATTCAAGGAAGAAACCCGGAAGCGCGGCGCGCACGTTGATGAATGCCGAACCACCACACACACACACACACACACAGAGACCCGGAGACGCGCTCCAACGGGCGCGGTCAGAGAGGATCCCGGCCGCAACGGTAACGAACGCCAGCCCAACCGGCCACCAAACGCGGCACGCCCGGAGCCCAACCCAACAGACGGCCAGCCGTACTCCTCTCCCTTCTCCCACAACCCTACGCGACCGACCTGGCCATCCATCCTTCCCCTCCCCTCCCCTCCCCGCTCCGCCGCTATATAACCCGCCACCCCCGCACGCCTCTCCCTCCCACCTCCCAAGCCGCCACTCTCAAGCCTCTCGCTCATCCGCGTGCAGCATCTCTCTAGCTCCCCCCTAGAGAGATCTCACAGCCGAATAAGCAGCAGCGAGACCCCCTCCGGCCTCCTCTCCCAGCACCAGGAACCAAGTCAAGTCGCCAATGGCCGGTCTCAGGATGAAGTTCGTCGCCGTCGCCGCCATGGCCGCCGCGCTCGTCGCCTCCGCGGCCGCCGCCGAGGCCCCGGCCCCGGCGCCCGCCTCCGACGCCGCGGCCGCCGTGCCCCTCGCCGCGGCCTCCTTCGCCGCCGCCGCCTTCGGCTACCTCTTCTGCTAGATCCGTCCCGGTGGCGTGTGATGAGATGAGATGACCCTTCTCCGTCTGTCCGGCTTGGTTTGCTCGTCGTCTTGGTGTGTGTGCGTGTGTTCTTGTTGGGGTGTGAGGTCTGGGCGCGTGCGTGTGTGTATGTATGGGTCGCGGTGGTGTGGGAGGTGTCCAGTACGTGCGCCGGCGTGCCATTCTTTGTGTTGGTGATCATGTACTTACTCTCTTGTTCTTGCTATGAATGAGACCATTTATTTGATTCTTTCTTCCCAGCTTAAACGTCAAGTCTTGACTGTTCTGATGCATGCCATTGAGATGATGAATCTTTGCATTTCCCGTCACCAGGTCTTTCGTCCGAAAAATTCGTGCTAATAAAACCACCGTATACAAAAGAAACGATAACAAATTAACTCTGTTCAACGTCCAATTTGCCATACGAAGATCGATTTGATGCACGCTCCGCATCTGTTACCGGCAAAACTTCCAACTATCCAAGCTCCGAGCTGGTGGTTTTTGTTTTGTAAGAGGTGAAAAATGTATCAAGATCTTCGAGCAATGCAATTTGGAAACCAAATAGGCCTTCTGTTTTCTGAAGAACAGTCTTGAGGATTTTTCTCATTTTTTGTGTGGTAGTACATGTACTTGCATGGTTTATTTGGAGACACCAGGTTGTTAATTGGGTGAGCGATCCAAAGGGTGGAATGATTGGACCATGTGGCCGCCATGTGCAGCTGCTCAGCATCGGTCCACAGGTGAGTTGTCGAGGTAGGGCAACCGTACCAACCGTATCATTTTCTGCGACGAAGCACCAACGGTATCATAGAAAGAGGTAAATACACCGCAAGTCTCATAACTTGCACGTGACGATCAGTTTGATGCATAAATTTATAAAATACATATTTTTGGTCATCAAATTTACACGGGCGTGCAAATGCGGTCACATTTCCTGTACGATGTGTGTATTCGCCGCCTATGTGGCATGCCAGTGGCGCCAGGGCCCCTTGTCATTGGCTAGTGCACATGATGTTTTTTCTGCAGAAACACCCTTATTTTTTTACTTTGTACAAAAGCACTCCAACAATAGTTGCTCACTGGGTCCCACCCATCAGTGTACGTTGTAAATATTGGGCTGGAAAAAATGGGACGGAGCGAGTTTGAACAAGTGACCAGTTGTAATGGCGCTAGCAACCTAACTACCGCAACTGATCGTGCTTGCTTTTGGACTATTAAGGTGTATCACCTCTTGGATAAAAGTACGCATTCTGAATATATATTCTTTTCTCTAGATTTTGGAATTTAAAATTATTCAGATTCAAACAAAATTTCCCCCGATTTGTTCGAAAGAAAATTACGTACACTCATTCTGCACAAATTTTCTTTTATATAGATTTTTAATTTAAAATTATTCGAATTCAAATAAAAAAATATTAAATTTTTCTGGAAAGTTACATAAATTCATTCGGACCTATATTTTCTTATATAGATTTCCATTTTTTAATTATTCGAATTCAAACAAAATGTCCACTGATTTTTTATTCAAATTCAAACAAAAATTAGTTGTTTTTTCCGAAAAAATACTTACATTCATTCTGGGCCATATTTCCTTTTCTCTAGATTTTCAAATTTCAAATTATTCGAATTCAAACATTTTTTTATTTGTCCCCAAAAAATGTGTATATTCATTGTGCATATTAACTTTTATCCATATTTTTATTTTTTAATTATTTGAATACAAACAAAAATTTAGTTGATTTGTCCAAAAAAAAAAACGTAAACTCACTCTGCACTATATTTGGTTTTGTCTATATTTTTAAATTTAAAATTACATTAACAAAAAAATCTAGTTGGTTTGTCCAAAATGTTTATCTAGAATATAAGTAATTTTCTTAAATAGAAAAAGAAAGAAGAATACATAAGATAAATTGGATTTATCTAAATGAAGTCCTCAAGCTAGAAGAAGAAGAAAAAATCAAGGTGATAGTACTTCCGTGGCACTGGTGGAATGAAAGGAATAATATTAGAGAAGAAGGTAAAGTACGAAGTAATGATGATATATTACACTGTTAATTATGCAGACTAATGAATATTGCCAAGCTTTTATGAAGGAAAAGGAGCTCAAGAAAACATGTCAAGATCGGTGGAAACCGCCTCAGCATGGAGCGATGAAGACGAACATTGATGGCGGCTTTCATCCTCAAACAAATAGTGGTGGATGGGGTGCTGTTATCCGGGATCATAAGGGAGTTGTTCAGGCGTGTGGAGCAAGAAGGCTTGAGAATTTAATTAATCTTCTACATGCTGAAATATTGGCCGCTACTAATGGTGCCCAGCTAGCTGCGTCTAAAGGAATCACTTTTATTTGCTTCGAAACTGACTCCATGTCACTAAAACAAGGTGTAGAGCAAAATGAGCGAGACCGATCAGTGATATATAGGGTAGCAGAGCTGAAAGTGTTCCTGAAGCAAAATTTTGATCAGTTTAGTTTCAGTTTTGCTAGCAGGAACTGTAATAGAGTAGCTCATGTACTAGCAAGTATGGGATGTACCATGAATCTGTATGAAGTGTTAAACACAGACAATGTACCCCCAGATGTACAAGATTTAGTGGCGAGCGAGTCATCTTCATCCACAGAGTAATGCAATCAGTTGCATTTGATTAAAAAAAATCTATTTAAATGTCATTGTGGATGATTTTTTTTGAAACTCATTGTGGCCAGATGGTTGGTGCTCGCACACGCGGCGAGCTTATGTGGTCATAGGTTCGAACCGGTGATTTCCCTGTTTCTCGTTTGGTTTCAATTTTAAATCATACGGCCTGCGTCTTATATAAAACTAATTGTCGCTTATAAACGTCAATGGTAAGGATGTCAAGTGGCTATTTAGGGGAGGTAAAATGTGGCAGGTCTTGTGTTCGAATCCCGCTGCCGGTCGAGTATATTTTATTTTATTTGAGGATTTTTTGTGTAAATAAATAAAATGCAATGGTGCTTTCTGAAGAAGAAAAACAGTGCACGCGGATTACCCACCACTGACAGTGGGCCCCTCCCATGTGTGCACATGATATGGCCGAATACGGTAGAAAGCACCGTATATAAACGGAAGGACAAGTTAGATGACCGAAAACACATATTTTACAAGTTTGTGCACCAAACTGACCGTCGCGTGCAAGTTCTATGACTTGTGGTGTATTTACCTCTCATGGAAATGGTAACAAGGTGAATTGAACTACGAACCGTGTGTTAAGCTGAGTTACGGCACAGTTGAACCGTTCGTCTAATATTCTTGTGCTACATATACATAGTTTTTTTTGCAGTGGTACACATACATAGGTTTACGGGGGAGAGGTTAGTTAGAAAGAAAGAATTCTAGCCAACATGTAATTGCGTGTAACTCTTTGTATGTGTAGCATTATTGAATGTTTTTTATCGATCTTTTTTCTCTTAGTTTTTTTACGGGAAATATGGGGAGTTTTATTCAACAAAAGCTCCGGCAGAATCTACCAAGAGGTGAAAGTGCGTTATATCGACTAGAGGGGGGGTGAATAGGCAATTTTTATGAATTCTTCACTGAGGAATTTGCAGGTGAGAAAATTCCTTAGCGAAGAACTACTTGCAGCGGAATAGGTACTCAAAAGTAAACATAGCAGAACGCATGCATGGTCATCATGATGAAATGAAGACAAACACAGAGTACAGAAAGCGTAAACACAGGATAACACAGGATGAAGACAAACAAAATGAAGAAATTGAACTGAGGAGATTGAGAAAGTCTTCAGTCAAAGTCTTCAAACACATATATGAACAAGTGCACAACACAGTAATGAGGAAGTGAAAGAGTTGAGGAAATAGAACCAGTAAGCTTGGTGAAGACAATGATTTGGTAGACCAGTTCCAACTGCTGTCTCAGTTGTACATCTGGTTGGAGCGGCTAGGTATTTAAACCTGAGGACACACAATCCTCACCGTATTCTCCTTGAGCTAAGGTCACACAAACCTCGCCCAATCACTCGTGGTAAGTCTTCAGGTAACTTCCGAACCTTCACAAACTCGATCACTCGGCGATCCACAATTCCTCTTGGATGCTCTAGACCATGGCGCCTAACCGTCTGGAAGAAGCACAGTCTTCAAAGGTAACAAGCGTCGGATCCACGCAGGATCAATCTCTTCAATGATGCTCAATCACTTTGGATTTGTAGGTGTTTGGGTTTGGGTTTTCCTCACTCAATGATTTTTGCTCAAAGTCCTCGGAGGATGGGATGCTCTCAAATGACAAGTGTCAGTTTCTCTCGGAGCAGCCAACCAACTAGTGGTTGTAGGGGGCGGCTATTTATAGCCTAGGGAGCCCGACATGATAAGACATAAATGCCCTTCAATGATATGACCGTTAGGTGGGTAGATATTTTGGGACAGCTGGCGCGTAGCATAGCAACGGTAGGAATTTTGAGTATCAAATACCTCAGGGCTATCATGTTCCTCACTGTGTAGGCAATCCACACTGGCGAATTCCTAACTCCTCAGTCAGAACAAATTCCTCAACGACCAGAAGAACTTCGTCTCTGTCACTGAAGAAATTGACTGAACTGTATGAGATTTCCAATGGCTTCACTAGAAGGGATTGGTAGGTGTAGGATTTTTAGTTGAGCATCACTTGGAAATTTTTCCTTAGTATTTCCTCGACCCCTTTAACAGTACGGTGTTTCCTATGACTCAAGAAAGAGAAAATGAAACTACGAAAACAAAAGTCTTCACGCTTCATGTTCCTCAAATGAATACCAAGTCTTCAAGGTCACGCCAATTTCTTCACTTTCAAAGTCTTCAGAAAGTCTTCAGAAATCCAAAGTCTTCAGTCGAAGAACTTCATATTTAGGGGTCGACTTTCTCTGTAAATATCGAACTTCTCATAGACTTATAGACCTGTGTACACTCATAAACACATTAGTCCCTTAACCTATAAGTCTTCAATACACCAAAATCACTAAGGGGCACTAGATGCACTTACATTCTCCCCCTTTTTGGTGATTGATGACAATATAGGTTAAGTTTTCAATGGAGATAAACACATGAAGTGTAAATACTGATACTGAGAAATTTGATTGCAAGATATAGAAGAACTCCCCCTGAAGATGTGCATAGTGAGGAATTTGCTTTTGAAGCAATGCACACTTCAAGAGTTGAATCATGGAGATATCCCCCTATATCTTGTAATTCATACACGCATTTGACATATAATATGAAGAATTTGAAATGCATGATGAAATATGGTGACTGATGTAATTCAGCATGCGTGCATAAACATTAATGAGGAATAAGCATGCAGAAAAGCTCAGCAAAAGTATCAGGCCACCATAGAGTTTAAGTTTACAACTCGATCCAGCAAAGTCATCAGAAGAACAAGAGTTGTAACTTAAGAAAAAACGCCCATATAAGATAGACCCGCTTGAAGACTAACTCAAATTTCTCCCCCTTTGTCATGGAATGACCAAAAGGATAAAAAATGAGGACTAACACCCCTGAAGAATATCAAGTTGATGAAGGAGCGCCAGCGTTGTTGGGGTCGTTTGTTGATGTAGGGTCTGCCGCAGTGTCGTCCAAGTCTTCATGCTCATCGGTGTCGCGCGATGAAGAATAGGAGCTGGCCACCAAGGAAGGAACCTTGACCTTCTTGTATTTCTTCGGTGGAGGTGCAGACCAGTCAAAGTCCTCCTTGAGACCCATTTGCTTCAGATCTTCTTCACCATATACATGTGACAGAATAGCCCAGGTGCGACTGAAGACTTCATGGAGGTAGTAATGATTTTTCTTCACTGCATTATGTGTAGCAGTCATGTTGTGAAGAATTGAACCAAACTGACGCTTAACCCATTTATGGTTTCGATCCACCTTCTGGTGAAGACTTAGCAGAAGCTCACGGTCAGTCATCACACGAGGAGCAGTGGCTTGAGGATTTGGCTTGGAGGCATGGGCAGCAGAATCATGAGTGGCAGAGTCATCATTGGTGAAATAAGATGCAGCATTGCGAAACTGACCATCCAATGGACGAATGCCTTCATCAATAACAGCTGATGCCTTGCCCTTTTCATCAGCTGAGGAATAGGTCCGCTTGAGGACTTCAATCGGGGGCAAGTAGCTGAGGTGATTCCGAAATCAGCCTTGTAGTTGAGTGAAGACCTTGTCCTGAGGAATCTCATAATCCAAGGTGCATAAGGCTTCAGCTCAAACAGAGAAAGTGCAACATTTTCCAGAGTCCTCATGAAGAAATCATGATAGTTGACGGGTATGCCATGAATGATGTTGAATACCAGATTCTTCATGATGCCAACAATTTCCTCATGAGATGAGTCGTGGCCTTTGATTGGACTCATAGTCTTTGTCAGAATGCGATAGACTGTCCTTGGTACATACTGCAATTCCTTCATGAGGAATTTTGTCCTTGAGGCTTGACCAGGTTTCAATGGCTTCATCAGCACTTGCATATAGTGATCTGTAAGCTCAGGCTCTTGGTACATGCAACGAGCTCCTTCAGGTGGAGGACTGATGGGCAGGGCGTGAAGTAATTCAGAGGCCGGTGCTTTGTAGTGAGTGTTTTCGATCATCCAGTCCAAAACCCAGGAGTTCGGATCGTCAGCATCTCCTGTGATGTGAAGTGTTGCGTAGAATTGAAGAATGAGCTCTTCATTCCAATCAACTATGTCTGTGCAAAAGTTGAGGAGGCTTGTGTCATGAAGCACACTGAGGACAGGTGTGAAGCATGGCAGTGATTCCATGTCCACATGAGGAATATGCTCGTGGTTGAAGACTTTGTCCTTGTTGAAGAGCAGTGAAGAATAGAAGTTGGTCTGGCTGGCAGTCTAGAAGCGCTTCCTTCTAAGACGAGCAGAATCATAGGGATTGTAGTCAGTGAAGAACACGTGCTCGCCGAAGAAATCATCAGCCTTGAATTTCCGCTTCTTTCAGAATGGATCCTTTGGTTTGGGCTGAGGAGTGTCAGTCAATTGCATTATTACCTCAGGAATCACAATCTCAGGCTCCACAGGCTGAGGAATTTCAGCTTCTTCTTCAGTGACAGCCTGGGTCTTCAATTCTTCATTTACATTTTCTTCAACACTAGTGGCTGGAATTTCTTCATGGACAGACGGTGTGGCATGTGGTTCATCAGATCCCACTTGAACTGTAGTTACTGGGGACTGAGGAATCTGTTGCAACGGTGTGAACAGTGGAGAGATGGGGTGTTGACTTTCCCAAAAGTCATCATTCAGCACAGGTGTGGTACAACCAATGTCCACATCCTCATCTTCCATTTCTTCGACGCCGGCCTCTTCAGCAGTAAACTGAGGCATAGGCGAGGAAACAACTGGAGTTGAAGGGAGTGCATCCACTTCAATTTCTTCATCCAACTGCTTTGACGAAGCAGCAAAAGAATTTTCTTCATCGAATTCGCTAGGAATCACATATTCTTCATCATAAGGAACAAGGTCCTTTGATGGCATGGTTGAGATAGGAACAACATCAATGGGGTTTGCAAACGAGCTGGTCAAAGACTTCATCTTCTTCGGAGCTGAAGAATCTGATGAAGTTGATGCCTTCCTTTTCTTCACTGCTGCACGCTCTGCAGCCTTAGTCTTCTTCACAGGTGAAGCAGATGGAAGGATCGGAGTTGGGGTAGGCGCAGGAGGAGCAGAGGAATTTGGTTGAGTTTCTTCAGGCACAACTGATGCAGTTGCCCTGACCTCTTCATTTTCTTCAGGCAAACCACTAGTGGATGCCCTGACAATTTCATCAGCGGCTGGAATGCAGTCATCAGCCCTGGAACTCACATTTTCTTCAGCAGCCTGAATGTCATCAGCGGTGCTGGCATGTTCTTCAGTCGGCTGAGCAGATGCTTCAGCCTGAGGAATTTCTGGTTGCGACGGAGCTGCAACATTTGGAGTGAACTTCTCTGTCAACTTCACAAAATGGACTTTGGCTCCAAGCCAGTCAGCGCGGTATACGTCAAATTCATCACTGAGTTTCTTGATCTCAGATTGAATATTGACAAGTTCTTCAGTTGTCCTAGAGACAACGTGTTTCTTCAGAAAATGCTCCTTCTTATACTGCGCTTTCTTGATCTACCTGGCCTTTTCAAATTTCCATTTCTCTTCTTGTATGAAGGCAGTCAGCATATGACACTACAAAAAAAATACACTTTCGTGATGATATGTGTTTGTCACAGTAGGTCGCGTTTTTTGTCATGCATGTACATCCATGACAAATTTATGACAGAATCAAGATAGTCATACATGTGCTGTCGTAGAAGTGTTCCATGACATTACCAAAATTATCATCACGAAAGTGTCCACTTCCATGACGATAAATCGCGCGTCACAGAAGTGCTTTCGTCAAGGGTGACCGGCACGTGGCATCCACCGTAACGGAACGCCGTTAAGCTATCGGGTCGGGTTTTGGATCCAATAACCCGTTAAACAGCCCCGACCAATGGGGATTTTCCACGTGTAAAATCATCATTGGCTGGAGGAGACACGTGTCAGGTCCGCGTTGGCACAGGTGTCACTCATCCAATGGGCGAGACGCGCCTATGATATG
Organism: Triticum aestivum; assembly: GCF_018294505.1. Taxonomy (NCBI): domain Eukaryota; kingdom Viridiplantae; phylum Streptophyta; class Magnoliopsida; order Poales; family Poaceae; genus Triticum; species Triticum aestivum. The sequence continues at coordinate 157,448,785 of NC_057799.1, read as the reverse complement.
TTGACACGTGGACCGGCCCATCAAGTTTAAATGGGCCGGCCCAACTGAAGGCCCACAAGATTTTGCGGACCATAATGGGCCGACCCAGCTAAAGGCCCATGATATTTTGCGGACCATAATGGGCTGGCCCAGCTAAAGGCCCACAAGATTTTGTGGGCCATAATGGGCCGGCCCAGGTAAAGGCCCACAAGATTTTGTGTGCCATAATGGGCCGGCCCAGGTAAAGGCCCACAAGATTCTTGCGGATCATAATGGGTCGGCCCAGCTAAAGGCCCATGAGATTTCGCCGACATTAATGGGCCGGCCCAGCTATAGGCCCACAAGATTTTGAGGACCCTAGTAGGCCGGCCCATTAACTGGCTGCCATGTTTTGGGCCAAATGCCGGCCCATATTTGATCCGGTCCATTAATGGCCTGCCACGCTCCGGGCCTAATAGTGGCCCATATGAGATCCGGCCCGTTAAAAGCCTACCACGTTCTGGGCCAAATTACGGCCCAGATCAGGTCCGGCCCTTTAAGAGGCTTTGGGCTCAATTATGGCCCATATCAGATTCGGCCCGTCAACTGGACACTATGCTTTTGGGCCCACTTGCTAAAGGCCCACTTAGTAATTCGGCCTGATATTAGTTTTGGCCTGTTAAGGGCCCGTTTAACATTTCGGCCCTATATTAATTTCGGCCTGTTAAAAGCCCGTCATATAGTTGGGCCTAACTACGGCCCGGTTTGCATCCGGCCTGCTCGCAGCCGATATCTGATTGGGCCAAACAAGGACCGAGACAATTTTGGCCTGTTAAAAGCCCGTGATTTGATTCGCACAATCATGGGCCGGGGTTCATTTCGGGCTGCTGCCGGCCCGTGAGCTGTTCGGCACGTTTCAGGCCCAACCTACATCGTGATTGCATGACGGCCCGATTATGTACCGTAATTTTACGGTTTGGCCGGTTTACTGCGAAGACAGGATATATATACAGTAAAATAACTGCAGCATCGTGAATAAGAAAAAACCTAGACTATACAATAAAGAAATTACGGCATATTACATCCACTGGGCATCAAAGTTCGCCACTATGATAATAAAGCACAAGCAGACAGCAGATTACATACACTGGGCATCAAAGATCGCCACCAGTGCAAATAAACACGCCGACAAAATAATATACAAAACCGACAGCACTTCAATAGAGTTCAAGAAAGGTTAGCCCTGCTGGGGAGCTGCAGCGCAAGCAGCTGAGCAAGATGATGAGACTGCGCTTGTTCAACACTTATATCTTCCTCACTCTGAAAGATAAACAAGCAGACAGATGACAGGTTTTGCACATAAAAGTATCAGTGCTGACAATTCATCACATTTCTTACTGACGAATAAAGTGACACAGTTTAAAATTGCATTAACACAATATGGTATTGTTCAGGTCAAGACATGGCAGGAAATGACATTGTGAAGGAGTTGGCAGCTTCACGACACCACTGGATTACAGATCAAGAACTCATAAGTATCAATGGTTAGTGTGCTGTCAATTTATACCATTTCAGATTGGCAAATAAAGAGACGGTTTAAATAATAGTAGAATGATATGACATTGTTCATAGTTAAGACATTGCAGAATATGACATTGTGCTGTAGTGGGTAGGTTCACCACACCACTGGATTACGGATGAAGAACAGAAGCATACATGCAGTGCAAAAGAAGATCACTTGCTCTGTATAGTTTAATTTACATGGTATGAAGAAGGAACTTGGTTGTACAACTGAAAACTTAAATTGAGAAAGGACAAACTTTTGTTTATGAACTACATAATAAACTTTAAACAAGCAATTTGATGCAAACACCAAAAATAAACAGCTGTTGCAGTCATGCCTAACCAAATATATACAACAAAGTTTGAAGGCTTGAGATGGACAAACTTACATTATTGGTGAAGACAGGCTCTATAAAGGCCTTGTCCATGCTGATGGGGGGTGCAATTCAAGAAGTTTACCACAGAATCTTCTTCAAAAGCATTGCCTTTATTCTACATTTTGTTAAGAGTAAATATAGATGTGATAATATACGAAAAAATGGAGAATATTTAAGATAAGATGAAGAGTGATGCTACATAACCAAGTAGCTATAAATGTAAGTGCAGCGATACAGGCAAAAGGTACAGCCAAGAGCAATGCACAGCTAAACTTCTTCAGTACCAACCTTATGGTAAGAGTAAATATAGATCTGATGTGTAGAAAATGGAGGGCAAAGGAAAATAAGCTGCAGAGTGATGGTACATGAACAACTACCTGTCATTATAAGTACACTGATAAAGGACAGCATGTACTTACAAGAACAATGCAGAGCTAAAAAAACATTGGCATTGGATATATTCTACACTAATGTAACCATTCATACAGATCAGATAATTTGGAGCGAACAATTGATAAGCAAGCTATCATGCATACTGCTGTCACATAATGAACCAGGTATGTATGCAAGTACAGTGATACAGGACAACAGGTACTAACAAGAGCAAAGCAGCGGGCAGCATATTTGCGATATCCTGTCGTTCTTGTCAAACCGGAATTCTTCTTCGAGCAGATTTCCTGCAAAAAAGATCCGTAAGGCACATGCGGAAAAGTAGAAGTTCAAATTGTCATGTGATTTCATAGACAGTACCTCATCCTGGGAACGAGACCAGTGCATAACAAGGTTTTTCCATTCAATGTCTTCTAAATTTAGCACAGGAGACTTCACCGGAAATTCGTTTATAGACTTGCCATCAAAGTGAAGGTGCGGTACTGTTAATATCAGTGTAACTCTCAAAGGCGACACAGCTCCCCGCATTTCCTTGCTATTCTTATAGGATTCAAGTGGGCAGGCCACTACAAATCCTATTCCTATGTTTACAAGATCCTACGAATCAAAGAGGCTCAAAGTGTCCATCACAACCGACCGTATAGACCTCTACACTGCAAATGTCCCTGCTCATCTTCAGTACAAGGAACATACTGTACTACTATCATACTCCCTCCGTTCCAAAATATAAGTCTTGGTAGAGATTTCCACTATGGATCACATACAGATGTATCCAGATACATTTTAGAGTGTAGATTCACTCATTTTGCTCCATATGTAGTCCATGGTGGAATCTATACAAAGACTTGTATTTAGGAACGGAGAGAGTACATATTAAAGAAGAACGGAAGAGGAACATGGTAAAGAAGAGCAAGCAGATTTTGGATAATAAAATGTTGGTTGCGCAGTGCCCACACATGATGAACCAGAGCGCATTAAGAATGCAACTCCCAGCTGTCTCTCGACCATTTCAGGCGGTTGGATGAAGATCCTACGTCTCCTAACCCTTCTTCTTCCTCGTCTCTGATTCTTCCCATACAGAACACCGCACGGGCCGCCGGCCGGACCACCGGCCCCACCGCCTGTGTTCCTCCGCCACCCCCACCCCACCCCGCCCCAACCCCCACCCGCGTCGAGTTTTCTTCGTTCGGCGAGGCCCCACAACCACCCGAGCCCCTTCGATCGCACCGGCGAACTCCGGCGAGCTCTGAAAAATCGACTGACCCAATTTTGAAATTTAGTCTACTGTGATTTAACTAGTGTGGAATATAAAAGGGGAAAACCATAAGCATTGGGAGTATAGTGTTGAGCGTGCCATGGCGGATCTGAAGGTGCAAACCGGACAAAGGCAACTTCGCAACCAAGACAAGAAATCAGAGTAAAGCAGTGGCGATCTATTTTCTTGCTGCGATAAATAAGTTGAGCAGATACGAAAGAGTACCGCCTCTGGTGCGGCGCCGTGTACGCATCTGCTGAGAATTTGACGGTGCTGCGGTAGCGATGGCTGTCGGCGGCGTGGAAGCAGATCTAGGAGGGTAGACGGTGGCGGCGGGGCGCGGTGGACGAGACGGTCGTAGGAGCGGCGCCGGCAAGGTGGACGACGGCGGGGATGAAGCGAGAGGACGGGATGCAAGGATCCCGGTCCGAAGCCGTGGATGAGAGAGGTCGATCTCTTGTAATGGACGGCGGCGTCGGGGTATCAGCTCCGGCATGGTGGAGGAGGACGGCGGTGGATGGGGTGGCGGACGGCGGCGGACGGAGGAGGGTGGGGTGGAGAGGGTGTTTTGGCGCCCACGGAGTACGAATGGGGAAAAGGGAGGTAGAGAGGAAGGGGGAACCATGTATTCAGGGCGCGCTTGTCTCAAATGCGAGGAAATTTACAAACTTAGCCCCCGTTTCAAATTTCTACTACATCACAGCAACATTAGTCGGTTGGGGATAGGACGGTAATCTCGCATACACCGAATATTTGCCGACGAGAGTTTGTTTTTGGCGCCCACCGTGTATGAATATGAATCGGGGAGGGAGTCGATTTCGGCCGAGGACACACTGTGTTTTGGCGCCCACCGTGTATGAATCCGGGTGAGAGGCGGTTACGTCACGTTTGGGTGAAATTACAAACCTACCCCTATCGAAACCTATAGAAATCCAGCAGATAGGCTTTGCGTGGCAGGGATAGGCAGTAGTGATTTCCATCTCGCAGATTTTGGTTTCGGGCGGTTACTGCGACTTTCCCCGCTTCGTTCAAATTTTGCAGAGTGCACGTTTACCGTGCCAACTCAATTCGAATCCCGTTTGTATTCTATTTTTTTCGGGCGGGATCCATTTTCAATTGGAATTACATTCTATATACATCATTTTTTATATATACTTTCAAAAGCACAACACCATTTATACATAAATATGGTTTACAAATGGCATGATCTCAGATTCATAAGGTTGTATCCATCAATTTGGATTTTCAAATATTTGAAACCACTTTATGTTGAAATCCAATGTATGCATTCCTCGCTAACTGTCTCCAATTAATGTGTGTTTCATGCGGGTTTTTTTACTTCTCAAACATGTATAATGTGTTTCACACACGCAACATATAGTGTAATCCCGTTTAGACATTAATTGCATATAAACCATGCATTGTTTGTAATTGAAGAATCTATGGATCACCAATATTGATAAACTATATAACATTACACGTGTGCCCAAATTCAAATGAATATGCATGTTTGATACACCAATTTGCGTTATGATATTATCGATGTCGTGATCTCCAGTTTAAATATTTGAATCCCCTTTAATCCAGATATTCGTCTCATATAGCTATCACTCATGCTTATATAGGACTATCTCTCTGGACCTATACGCGTTCATCGTCTCTCAGGTATCTCTCGTGCTACCTGTATGTCGACAATGATCTTTTATCTTCGTAACACACTGACGGTACTCTCTCCCTCGACCTTCATCACTCTATCTCTCTCTAAGTATATCTCGCTCCCTGCTATGTGTCTCTAACTATGATTCTCCATGTGGAATCTCTTTCTCTCACACAAACACAAAACTTTGTCTCCCGGGGTCTCATTTCTCTCTACTATTCCCATGTGTGCCACTCGCACACCCCTCATACAGAGATGTCTTTCGCTCCTTAGATATGAGAACCTACGACTCTTCCTCTTCAATATCTCTTTCTCACACACAAACACAAACTCTGTCTCCCAGGGTCTCATATTTCTCCATTGTTCTCTTGTATGTCGCTCACACACACCCTCTCTCCCTAGAGATATCTTGCGTTCCCTCGTATGTCTCTCTAGCTATCACTCTCGTTGTGAAATATCTTTCTCTCTCGCAGACACAAAACTCCGTCTCTCTGGATCTCATTTCTCTCTGATATCTGTTTGTATGTGACTCACATGCACCCTCTCTCTATCTCTCTCACACCCACACACATAACCCAGCCTTCTGATCCACTCGACTCCTATCTCTAACGCACACTAGCTAGCATCTTTATCTTTCTATTTATCTGTTTCTCCATCAACCTTCTTTCTCGCCCTCACTCTTGATTCCTATCACGCACACTACATATGTTTCTCTCTACATGCAGTCAAGTGCCCTCTCACACACATATATAACTTCACCCTTTGAACCACCCGACGGTCATCTCCAACACCCAAACTAGCGGATGTCCCTCTAGCTAGCATCTCCATCTCTGTATCTATCTGTAGTTTCTCCGTCAACATTTCTTTCTCGCACGGAGTCTTGCTTCCTATCACCCACACTATATATGTCTCTCCATACATATGCATTTATAGGTTGGTCTCTTTTGCACAATCGTTGCGCCTCACTCCCTCTGCTCGCCATAGATGCATGCTCCAGCCCACGCCACTATCTCTTAAAGACAAAAACACATGCTCAATTGTCGGGCCTTCTTCCCTGCATTCTCACATGCATGCATATTGTCATACCGATCCGTCTCTCCCATGTCGTTGATCTTATGACTTATGTCTTCTTTCTTTTATCTCGATCATGCGCGCGCGCACACACACACATCCCACGTATACATGTATACCTCTCACACATGCACGTTCAAGGTCTCTATGTCTCCATACGTAGTTAATTACCCTCAATCCTAACGCCACATCGAATCGTTCTCCTCTTTTGTGCACATAACTTCCGCCTGGATGGGTAAAACACACACTCACACTTAACAATCTCCTTCTAGCTACCCCCCGCCTCTCACTCTTCCCCTATATCCCCGAAACCAATAAGACCATCCCTTTGTTTAATTCCCGCCTACATGCACCATCGATATATAGTAGTCTTCCTCGGTGTCTCTCGAACAAACACGTTCTCTCGATGTCGACTCCTCTCACGCGCACACACCTTCTCTTCCCTCTCTACGGGCATTTTCTCTCTCGCACCCCATCGTTGGTGGCCTCTGCCATACACATCACCTCTCTATGATGAAGCCATGCACACTTAAATTACATCCGCCACAGAGGACCCCGCGACACACACACGCACACACACACACACACGCACGCACCCCCCCACACACACTAAGACTCCATCTCTCTCTCTCACACACACACACAAACACACACACACACACGCACGCACGCACCCCCCCCACACACACTAAGACTCCATCTCTCTCTCTCTCTCTCACACACACACACAAACTAAGACTCCATCTCTCTCTCCTCTCTCTCTCTCACACACACACACACCCCACACACACTAAGACTCCATCTCACACACACATGCTCTAGGCGGAGCATTTGTTCCTACCACCCTTCATCCAACCTTACCCGTATGATAAACAATCACCTTTATTTACTTGCATAACATGGACAAATTCCACTTTACTTTAGTAGTCAGCAAACTTATCATCTGTACCCTTATAAAAAAACGAGTTGGCGGTGATGGTGTGCCTGCCATCTTGTAATACAGACCGTATGATCTATATCTGAGGATAGAAAGCAAACTATGATAATTTTACAAAAGATACCCGCACCTCTCTCCACATCATTATCTCCTGCAACCTCATTGCTCAGCAATTAAAAAAGGAATAAGTCTCTGGAACAATCTAGCATGCATGGTGGCCGCTGCCGCCTGCCGGCGCCGTCCATCCCCATGCCTCCGCCCATTCCGACCACCAGTCACCACCACGCTCCACTCCTCCTCGCCTTATCTCTCATCTTTCATTTTTTCGATGACATTCTCGAGATACCAGTTTTCCGATAAAATTCTCGAGATATCATTAGTTTTTACACATGGGATTACTCCTGCATGGGTCAATCACAACAGGTGTTCTGTAAAAAAATGCATATTGATGTTCCGTGCAATGCACGAGAATCTTGCTTGTAATTATATAACGCAAATCACGAGCAGGAAGTGACATTTTTTGACACAACCACGTTAACATGGCCACGTAAATCACTAGCTAAAGTAAATACCATTATACTTATATCCCGATGCAAAAGGTTGAGTACATGTCCGAAGAGTAGAGTCGCACACACGCACTCTGTCTCTCAGAATCTCTCTCACACACACACCAGTTACGTGACGCCCACTTAAGCAGACACGTATGTTACAATTTGTGCACCCGCGGGTACACGTGATGCTGCGCATTTATTTAAGCCGGAAGGCGAACCCAAACAGTAGCTGCATTCATTCCCCTCCCGCCGCCTCTTCTCTGGTCGCCGTCGCCCGGTAGCCATGGGCCGGCCGAAGGTAACAACATACGCCATACTCCCGCCGGAGTGGCGCTTTAATATGGAAATTTTAGTGGTCATGCATGCATCTTTTTGTGCTAGCACTCCTATATAAGGGTTGACCGGTCGCTTCCCGCGGACGTGCGCGGGCGGTGGAAGAGGAAGGAGAAGGGAAGCGGGCTGTGGAGTAACGTTTTTTACCACAATTTCTTAGGAAACTGAGTGCAATAATTGAGTAGTTTTGCAAACTACCAGTACTACACCTGAAACGGTTCAAAACCTATACTCCCTTGCCAGCGCGCGCTTCCCGCGTGAAACGGTCAGCGTCGCCCTGGAGCGTCAGTGCCGCATTAATGCCCGGCCAGAGCGGAGGCGACCTCTCACTGGCGCCGGCTTTGAAGTGGCGCGACGGCCGAGAGAGCGCCGCTTCCCGGTGCACGCGACTGCTCCGCGTCGAGACTGGCCATAGGCCCTGTTTGGATCCATGGGTTAGAGTTAGTTTGAGCTAGTTGGGGCTCAAATAGCCCTAAAGTATCCAAGCATGAGGGTTTAAATTGGAGCAAGTTGCACCGAACCCACCAAAAAAAACTATCCCACCCAAGAGGTGCTAACTGGAGATAGTTCTCATTGGGACCACTGAAAAATCACTTTTCTCTCTCCATGAAGTGCATTTATTGTCAATCTAACCCTGTCACCCAAACACCTCTTTGGCTACAGTTAGTTCAGGGTTAGTCATGAGTTAGTCTAACCTCTAGCTAAGTTAGAGTATCAAACAGGAGCAGTATAGGACATGCAAGTTGCTCAAAGCATACAGGCAAATTCGTACGTGAAAGGATTTTTTTCTTTTTGAAAACGGAACGTGAAAGGAATTTTTTTAGAATGCTCTTGGCATGTCGCTAACATGTGATAGTTAACCGACCTCAATAGACGGCAGAAACGCCAGCCCGCCGCACTTTGATAGAGACGAGGAGGGAGAAGCGATACAGGCTGCTGGATTACTAGAGATAGGTGTCGCACGGAAGCCAAGAAATATGGTGATAGCGTGGGTTAGCCATGTACTAGTATGATGTAACTACACTGGGCTGCCGTGTTTCGTACTCTTCCAGTCCACTGTGGAGATGATTGGTTAATTTTATATCGCTGAATAATATTAAATATTATGAGTGCAGACGCTCCACCACGAGGTTCCTTGCTCCTTCTCGGTCGTCCGGAATCTATGTTCTTCCACTCTATTTTTTACGTGAGCTTTGTTCATCCTTTTGCCAACACGCGAGACATCTAGCATCAAGGTGCACGTGTTATGCAAGGATCGTTCCATCTATATGAAGAACACGTGGGACTGGAACTACGAGACGGACATGTACCCAGGAGTGGACGTACGAACCTGAGTAATGTAGCGCAGTAAGTGAAGTAGAAAGGCACAAATGGTATGAACATGCGTGGCATATAGGGTGTGTTTGGTTGCGTTCTCGTCTCAGCATAGTTGTTCCCTCTTCATGCATGCTCAACTCAACACCCCTCTTCATGCATGCTCTCTTCATGCATGCTTCTAGTGTATTTGTGCTAAACTAGTGTGGACTCATGCACCCTCCATACACTCTACCAAACACCCAAAAGTAGGTCGAGAAGGGAACTCTTGGGCGGCATTTGTCTCTTACTACGTACTACCACTAAATGTTGTACGTGCAATGCACGGTGATGTTATGGAGTACGTGCCTAAGTACTCTACTACTACTATATTAGTTGGAGGCACATATTAACTTTTATATTTGTTTACGTGTATGCCCCGAGACCTTCCAACTAGACGTGTCTTTCTCTCCAGGTCGCACTTTGTATCGTTCATACCACTAAGTACTACTACGTGTGGTCTCCGACCCAGAAGTGGAAGAAGTGGAGACGCTCTACCACGCTGTTTTTTTACGCTGGGCTCTACCACGCTGTTCATGTCCCACTCCTTTCGCTGACGTGTGGGACATCCAGCACGTGCCGTGTTTGGCACCCTTCGTCGTAAGAGTTGAAACGCTAGCATTCATCAGAAATAAAAAATAATTATAAATCGGCAGTGATACTATTTTTTTTGCGAACCAATCAGCAGTGATACTATACCACGCGGTTTCCTTGCTCCTCGATATCGGAAAGAATACTTCCGTTCGCCAACATGTGGGACGTCGACCATCCTGGTCCACTTGCCATGCACGCAGAACTCCAAGGGAGAGTCACCCAGGTCGTCGCGCCGCAGTAACAATGACTAATGAGCCGTCAAATCACAGGCCCACTTCCCACTTTGAAGTTGCTCGGACGAAGGAACCATCATGACTTCGTTGAATTCCGCTTCTTGAAGAAAACTACTGTACCAGCAGTACTGCTAGCTACAGTAGTTACTCCAACAGAGGCCTCCTTTCGTTCATAGGATAGGAATATGAAAATCATAGGAAGTGAGATGACATGCATCTCAATTCCTATAGAGAAAGAGATGCCATTTGATGCTTAGGATAGGAATTTTTCCATTTAGTCTAGGCTAATGTACTGGTAATTTGCTCTAAAAACTACAGTAGTAACTAGTAGTATTGGTACATGCTCGTACTCAGACACAGACACACACACTAACTACTAGTACTACTACTTCTCACATGCTGGCCAGACGCCGTCGTTCTCCTTCCCGGCTTTGTCGGCGACACCCCACCGTGCTTGGATCTCCGCCGACCTCTCCGCAGCAGCGCGTGCGTCCTTTTCTTTCTTGCGGCGGCGGGCCTCTCTTTTCTTGAGTGCTTTCTGACTTTTCCGCTCCCTCTGTGCGGCTTTGGCCGCCTCTTGCTCTACCGCCCATTCGGCCTTGGCATCTTCAAATTCCTCCCACATAGTTGTGAGGTCGCGAGCGGCGATGAACTCGGCACGGCGGGATGCCATCGCTTCCCTACCATTTTGTGTGCGGTCGTGGGCGGCGAGGAACTCGGCGCGGCGGGATGCCATCGCTGCCTTACCGGTTAGTGTGCGGCGCGGTGGCATGAACGACGCTTGGTGAGAGCTCTGGGGTGGAGTGGCCGGACAACCGTATAGTGCATTGGTTTGTCAAGAGCTCAAGGACAGAAGACGAAGCAAATTTGGATTCCCCTTCAATCCTGGTCATTTATTACCGAGTAAAATGCATTGGCGGTCATCGAACTTGTCTTGATAGCTCACTTTGATCATTGTATACGAGATATGGTGATTATACGGTCACTGGCTCAGCGTATAGCTCCGTATTTGTCTGGTTGACCAGTCAAACAGTCCGCATGCGCCTCATCAGCTCGTGTTCTTTATCTATCTACGCGGGCCTACCTGTCAATGGAGAAAGAAATACTGTAAAAACCAAAATTATGCGTATGTGGGGAATCAAACCACGGACTCGTCGCTGCAACGCACCCTCGTCAGCCAAATGAAAATGAAATACTTCGCGTCAGACACTCACGCTCACGCTGTCAAAGCATGCTAATGCATGCACGTCGCCCTCTAAATCAAAGTCCTGCTCATGGCGCAACGCAAACGGCGAGCCCATCACCTGCGCGCCCCGGCGGTGCCTGACATTACTGTTTAGACGTTTGATGGAGGCCTACGCGAACGCCGAGCATGTATTCACCTGGCTCAACACCAACGGTCATACTCGGACCGCCTTGCTCATGTATATCGTCCATCACAACGACAATCTATAAAACAGCCTAAGCTAGAGAGGGTACTATGGTAGTATGGTACGGAGTATGTACTATCGTGAGCGACCGATCTTAGTGCCACTGCACACCGAAACCCCTTCCATCGCTAGCGCGCGCTTCCCGCCTGAAACGGTCACCGTCTCTCCAGAATGTCAATGCCGCATTCACCGGACTTAACTGCAGGTGCAATTGGTGTGTCACTGACATGCGGGCCAGATGCCCGTTGGGCCCACATGTCAGTAACCCAAACGCATCTGCAGTTAAGTCACTGAAGCAGCGTCCGCATTCACGCCCGACGAACCTACTCCGGCGCCAGTTGTCCATCCGTCTGCCGCGGCTCATTGCCATTCGCCCGCTATATTAACTTGAGCCCCAGCTCCCAGCCATAGCCAAAGACCCACACTTATTCTCCTCCGGTCCCTTCCTTCTGTCGGCACCACTTCAACCATGGCCTCCTGGCGCTCCGAAGCTCTCTTGGACGTACTGTCGCAGGAGCAGACGAGGGACATCGGCGGCTCCGCTCCGGGCGCGCTCCAAAGCTCTCTTCGACGTACTGTCGCAGGAGCAAACGAAGGAGATCGCCGGCACCCCCCCGGCCGCCCTCCGCCGCCACGACCACGAAGCCGGCGCGCGTGCGCGGGCGCAGCCGGCAGCGAGGAAGAGTAGTACACGGTAGGTCGCCGCCGCTCTGGAGGAGGAGGTTATCGAGGCGGATGAGGAGGAGGCAAAGGCAATGGCCGGCTTTCTCGGGTTCATGGCCGGACATGGTGGTCGGGCGCCGGCGATCGTTTAGATTAGGTTTACAGTAGGTTTTAGTACGGTTTGTGCGAAATATGTAATGAATTTCGTCCAGTTTGTAGGAAAAGTTTTCGAAATGTAATGAATTTCATCCGGTTAATTTGAAATTTGCTTTGTTTGCACGAATTTCGTCCGGTTAGTTCATATAGTTGTCGAAAGGTATGCGGGCAGCATCGGATGGCATCCATCAGTGTCCTCGGACAGATGCCGGTGTAAATTTGTGGGCCAGCGCTGGAGATGCCCTAACTATCATGCTATAATCGCTAACAATCCTCCATTATTTGGCAGGGAACAGTTATCCCTCGATCAAAATCAGATCCGCGGTGTTTCGCACTCCTCCCGCGTAAGAGTGTAAACTCTTGCTTACATAAAAATGGAGCAAGTGGACGGCACTGTAGCACGTCATATCACTCGAACTAGCCCGCCTAACGAGCGGGAAAGCACCGCCCTCGTCATTTTGTTCTGGATTTCTATCGATCGATCGCGCGAAAATGTTACGCTTCGCAAGTTCTAAAGGAAAAGGCGGCACACTTACGACTCGTACGCGTCGCAACCCCGACAGTCCGGCTCGCACGCCGCTCACCAGAGGGGACACGCGTTGTCTTGCAATTTCACTGACATGTGGGACCGTAATTGAATAAACCGTCGATAGCCGAAATCTAATCGCTCGGCGGGCGTCGGCTGAGAAGAGAGAAACGGGGGAGGGAGAAGAGATCGCCCGCCCGCCGCGCACGGACTCCAAGAAATATATGGTGATAATGTGAGGTGGGCCATGCTGGAGTCCGGACCGCTTCCGGAGCCCGCTCTCACCGCCCTGGCCCCTCAAGACGCCAGCTGCCCGCCGCATGCATGCATAGCAAGTAGTACTCCTTATGTGGAGGAGAGAGAGGCATTGACAAAGTCAAGGAGTGGGCTCTGCAAGAGCCCGTCTCTACACGTGCTCCTAGGTATAAAAAAATAATTCTAAAAAAGGCATAAAAACAATTGTGTCTTAAAAAAAGAAAGGTAAAAAACATTTGAGAGGAAATAGATAGAGAGAAAGTGAGAAAAAGCTGTAACCTGGGCATTACATGAGGAAGGAGGGAGTGGTGCACATGCCAAGTTCACTGGGCTGCCGTGTTTCACACTCCTCCGTCGTAACAGTGGAGACAATAGCTTTCATCAAAAATAAACAATGAATACTCGTTGCTCGTCCTCTATATCGGAAAGAATACTTTCATTCGCCGACATGTGGGACGTCGACCATCCTGGTCCACCTGCCATGCACAAAATTATCCTGGTCTACCCCGGTCGTATCGCAGGCCCAACCTTTCCCACTGTAAGTTGTTCGGACGAAGGAACCATCATGACTTCGTTGAATTCCGCTTCTTCAAGAAAACTTACTGTACCCGCAATACTGCTACCACACGCGAAGACTGGACGGCACTGTACCACGTCATATCACTGAAACCCACTAGGCCAAACTAGCCCGCCTAGGTCATCTACTATTTTGGAACGGAGGGAGTACGTCTCTGCACTGCTATGATTTTGTGTTGCACGTTCTCTGTACTTTTGCTACGATTTTCCTACCCTATGAACCAAATGAGGCCTGAATGTATGTCGACTATTGTCTGATCGATCGCTAAGCCTACAATTTTAGGAGCTAGGGCTATTGGTCGATCGACGAGGGATAAGTATAAGCGTACCACGAGCTCATCAGCCCCAACGTTTCTCTTCGGTGAGTGTTTTGCAAGTACTATAGCTCGCACAGTAGCTAGCCTACTAACACCAAGAATCATCAAACAAGCCCTGCTGATATGATAAACAGTTCAAACTTACATCTAAGCATGCCATATATTACATCAAAAGCTGGTGAGGATACATCTGTTTCCATAACTCGGAGAGGGTTCGCATGATTCATCGCATGATTCACTATCAAACAAAAGTAGCAAGATCCGCCCACACAAGACAGTGCACTAGCCCTAAGATGGTTTGATAACACGCATCGTTCTGGTAATTAAACACAGGGCAATGCAAACTACCCTGAAGGATTAGCGCGACCAACTATTTCTTGTCATCGATCTCTCGGGCAATGACCACAGCACGGACAGCGGCATGGGAATCGATTTCTGGGGCGATGTCCACAGGACTGACCGCGACATCGGAATCGATCTCTGGGGCGATGTCCACAGGATGGACAGCGGCATCGGAATCGATCTCCGGGGCGATGCCAACAGGACGGGCCACGACATCGGAATCATCAAGGACGTCCACCGGCACCTGCACAACCCTAACATATTAGCAAGCACATTGCAAATAATCAAAAACCACAACTATGGTAATAAGCCATTATTTTTTACCTTGTGCAGCTCACCGGGGGATCTCATCCCTCCGGGGGCCATCTCCTCGTCCTCGATGGGGGCCATCACCTTGCCAGGGGAATACTGCTTCTCAACGGCGACTATCTCCTCAAACTCGGTCTTGAGCCTCACATAGGTGGCAATCAGAGTTCCTGGGGTAGGCACGGTGGGGCCCTTGCTGTTCTTCCAACTTTCTTTGAGGAGTTCGTCCGCCAACGTCCTCAACTCTTTGGCCAGTGCTTGTTTCTTGGAGTTCTTCGTCTCCATGGGTTGGCCCGCCAACATGGTCAACTCGTTGGTCGGTGCTCGCTTCCTGGAGATCGCTGTCTCCAGTGGGTTGTCCGCCGGCAACTCTTTGCCTAGTGCTCCAGGATCCATCAATGAACTGACAAACAAAAAGCAATCGAAAGGAAACCACAATCGCAATGAAAACGGGAAAAGAATAGGATGTGAGAATCGGTCGGTGCTTCGCAAAAAGAAGATTCTTGGAATGAAAATATAGCAGCATAACTGATTCGCCCACCTTTCCTTCGTCGGTACAGAAGAAAAATGGCAGAAGTGAGTAGCCTGGAGTGAGGTTTTCTTCAAGAAAGGGAAGAAAGGGCTTGAACGAGCGTTCCAGTGAAATGATGGTTGCTTCGTCCAGTCCAACTTGGAGGCCACCTTACCACTGCTGGTAAAGGTGTGGGTTTTGTGATATGACGGGTCATGACGGCCACACCGGGGTGACAGGTGAGTCTCGACTGTAGCACCTCGCTGTGATTTGGTGGATGGCACGCGGGCCCGGATGCTTTGAAATGTCCCGCATGTAGATAGAGCGGCTAGTCATATAGGAGTGCTCAATATTGTGCACCGCGACCAAGGCGGAGAGGAAAACGAGAGAACTACGTAATTAATGCATGAGTTTAATTAGGGTAGTTTTGTAAAGTACGAGATACATTCCTCCAATCGCAAAATGCCTTGGTTCATGAGATTTGAGATTTGAGCCCTATAAACCGGAAGGGAGGGAGTACTGCACACGGTGTAGTCTAGTCACTTGTTGAAATCTCTAGAAAGGCAAATACTCCTTTCCGGTTTACAGGGCTGTACTACTCCCTCCGTCTAGGTGTGTAAGTCATCTTACGAAAACCAAATAGTCCCAAAACACTTAGGCGCGGTGCATTAACTTCTACCTTGTTTCTTGTTTCTTGACATATCAACCAATAAGAGATGAGAGGTGTGCATGCTTTTAATGACTTGCAATGGCTAGTTCATTGCATGCAATGCTATTAATTAGCAAATAAACATTGGTGACCCCAGGAGGAAACGGTGCTAAGCGCGTGGACCTATGCAGAATGAGTATCAACCAATGGATAATGGAGTTTAATTTTTAAACAATAGCAATTTTGTCTCATGCAAGAGCCTGGCTAGTACTCCAAGGAACCGCACCACGCGAGCGTTCGCAACTGCCACGTTCGGGTTGCGCTTGGCTCTTCGCCTCTTCGAGAAGACGAACAATGATGTTACTCCTACTTCTACAGTATCGAATCCACTGCTGCATGTCCGTCCACCTCGTGCGGGAGGGATAGCGTGTAGCGAAAGCTTCTACTTACTGCTCCTGCCTTTGCGTCTATGACAGGTGGGCCCAACAGGTGGTTGGCCCTCCTGTCATGCAGCCAAAGGCAGGTGCAGTTAAGGCACCGGAGCTCAGTCCGCGAGGGAGAGGGCGTTGTAGGGGCTGTTTGGATTGTGACTATCTTTGCCATATGTTGCCACATGATTTTAGCCACACTTGCCTTAGTTGAGTTGCTCAAATTGTTAGCCACACTTTGGCTTGCCTAAGGGAATCTTGCCACACTTTTTGTGTCTATGACATGTGGGGTTCATTGCTCATAAAAATTCTTGCCTTAGGTGTGGCTAGAACCAAACACCTATCTAACTTGGTCAAAGTTGCCTAAGGTTAGGTGTGGCAAAGTGTGGCAAGGTGTGGCTAGAAACCAAACAACACCGTAGTAATCAAATTTCTCGGTCTTGTACGAGTTGACGCGACACATCAAAGCACTGCACTCGATATAAGTCTTTTTACACATTTCAAATGGGCTACTTCGTATGTAGGAGTAGACATATTCTGCTTCGTATGTAGTCACTTGTTGCAATCTCTAAAAAGACTTATATTTGGAAACGGAGGGAGTACAACGCATGCATGCATGCCGTGACTTTCATTTTGATACTTGCATGTGTTGATTTGATGCACCTTGCCAAATTTTGACTATAAATTTAACAAACCAAATTTTCATGCATGTCACAAAAAATTACGGGGCTGTTTGGATTGTGACTATGTTTGTCTTATGTTGCCACATTATTTTTCCCACACTTGCCACACTTGCCTAACCTGAGTTGCTCAAATTGTTAGACACACTTTGGCTTGCCTAAGGGAATCTTGCCACAATTTTTGTGTCTATGACATGTGGGGTTCATTGCTAATAAAAAAATTCTTGTCTTAGGTGTGGCTAATAAAAAAGACTTATATTTAGGAACGGAGGGAGTAGAAAATATAAATAATAATGCATGTTGGGGCAACCCACGTTTCCGCTAATTTTAGCCGTGGGCTTGTTCACAATTTTTACGAGGGGGTGGTTGTTCATTTAATGGAGGGACTTGTAGTACCAGACTTGAACGATACAAAGTGCGACCTGGCACACCGTAACACCACTTGGAACAAGCGGGTAGCTATCTCAAAAAACAATCAACAACTAAAAAAACCGCGACCTGGCATGTAGTAGTACACAATTTTAAACGATTGTTTTGATGGAGTGAAAAAGGAAAACTACCCCACTACGTATATATAGGCCGGAGCCTCCGCGCTTGCTTGCTAGGGTTGCTCTATTCACACACTCTCATCCTCTCCAGATCTAAACAAGATAGGGGTAGTAACACTGTCTTTCTCCCTTCAAAAAACACTGGCTTTCTATCCTCACCGCTGGTTACAGATCCGGACGTATCCCCCTCCGCCGGTGAAGGGGAGGAGGGGCAGCGTTTAGGCCGTCGTCGACAGCGAGGGAGGAGACCCACTGCCGGCCGCACCGTTATCTCTGGCCGAGCGCCGGCGCGGGAGGTCCTCCGATCCCTTCGTCGTTGCCTGTGGGCGGATCCGGCCTCCCGCCGCCCACCTATCCACATCCCGACGACCTTCAGGTATATCTTCGTTCGAAACCGCCTTAGCTCTACTTCCCCAGCTCGCTACGTCGCTGCATGTGCATCATTTTCTACCTCTCAGCCCCTCTCGATCGGATGGTCCAACGTCACATATTTTTTTCTTCTATTGTTAGAGGTAAAGCTACTTCATGGAGTCGAATCTTGTACTCCCTCCGTCCGAAAATACTTGTCATTGAAATGGATGTATCTAGATGTATTTTAGTTCTAGACACATCCATTTTGATGACAAGTAATTCCGGACGGAGGGAGTACTTGGTTCAAACAAGAAATAAAGTGGGGGTGGGGGAATTTAGTATGTACATCGGACTTGGTACAAACAGGAAGGAAAGGGGGTGAAAGTAGTACAGACTGGTCATCCAACCGGTCTCTTGGTCGAAAAGGGAAATATAGGGGTAACGCTGTACACAGTGGTATGACCAGGACTAGATTTGCTATCCACACATAGGAGTAGGTGGCTAGAGTGAACAAAAATGGGACCAACCCAGATATGTTTCTTGGATGTTTGTTTCTCGGGGCAACAAACTATGAATCACCACTTTATGCCCCTGTTTACGTACATGGTGCTGGACTGCTGGTGCACCCACTGTCCCATGCCCTTATACCAAATATTTAGGCTCCGTTCGGAATAAAGGGGCAGAAAACATAGGTCTTGATGAAAATAGAGGAATAGGAAAGGAATGTAGGTATAAAACTATGGAACAGCGAACCGGAGGAAACTCTCAAGAGAATGTGTTCGGATGGACTACGAAATGTACAGATTTGTTTTTTAGAGTAGCATGCTTGGCAGTATGAGATGCTATTTGTTTATTCAGCTGCACAGTGACTACTCTTGTCCTCACCTCACGTACCACACATAGGTTGATTTTTTTATTCCGGCAACACAGCACAGCAACCTGTCTAACGCATGGCAGCGAGCGCCTGCCTCGGGCTTCCGCCCAAAAAATGAGCAGCGCGTGGATGTTTCTAATCCTATGGAATCAGTACTACCAGACCAGCTTTCCTATGAAACACTATTCACCTTTCCCGTGTTCCGAACGGTTGGAAGGGAAAGAATACCGTAGGAATTGTGTTCCTACGAAAATCCTGCACCAAACCTGTGAACCGAACGCAGCCTTAGCTGTTCTTAATCTAATGTCCCTGGTAAAAATGAAGCCATGCCACTGTTATAAGCCATGACAAGTTTAGCCAAATGTTTTTGCCTGTAATTGTTTGAGACTCTGACTGTTTCCTCTGTGCCTTTTTGTGCAAACAGGGATATCCAATTCACCTGGTTGCTGTTGTGACCTTTTGGTGCACTGCACAAAACTCTTCTTAAAAGAAGTGACTTTTGTGCTGTTTAACTGGAATGTCAGAATGGAACAGTTGGTTCATTTTGGTGGAACTGCACAAAGGGAGATCTGTGTTCCAATCCTCATCATCCATATTGGCGCCATAACCTTCCTTTAGGTAAGAATGATATTTAATGCATGTGTTCATCTCTATTTTCCGACTGCCATGAGAAAATAATGCTGTTTTTTACTAGTACACTTGTACTCCCTCACTGACAAAACCAATTCTGAATTAGAAGGCCAATCATGTACTTGGTTTCACCAACTGGTGAGGAGAAAGAGAAACAGAGCATGAAGAGGAAGAAGAAGAAGAATAAACAGTGCCAAGGCGATCTTGCTGAAGCCAGAGGCCTCAGTCGAGGCCATTCAAGGGCTCCGGCAACGACTACCTTACATGTGAGACGATCCTCCAGGGAGCCCTTCCACTTCTGCTGTCTCACTTAATTAATTAGGAGTACTTAAGTACCACTAATTTATTACTGCCTAATTTTCCTATTGGAGTTAAACAAATCTTTAGTAGGACCCTATGTTGAATCATGTACGTGTGTATGTTTGTCTATGGAGGTGAATCATGTGGTGGAGCAGGGAGGGAATATTATTAGTGTCATGACATAATAGTGCTATTGTTTTGCATCTCAATTTATTGCCATTGGTTCAATGAGGCAATGTTTTGCGTATTGTCCATCATGAATTTGATGCTACTGTTTTAGTAATATGCTAATGTCTTCCTATCCTTTCTCACTAAGCTAATGAAGGTTTCACCTTGTTCCTACTTGTGCAAACATGGATCATGTTGTGCCAATCATACATTTTAGTGGAACTACACAAGACAATACAATGAACTGTATCCCAGCCAGTGCTTTAACTCTGCTGGAAGTTCTTGATAATCTTTCGATATAATCTCAGCACTGGTAAACAAGAGTGATTTCAACCATACATTTGAAGTGCACAAAAATATATACTATTGTGTGATTCCAGTGAGTGCTTTATCATCTCTTATGGGACTACATGAATAAGCTTTTTTCTCAGGTTGGTACGGGCCTAAGGCCTTCATCCATATTAGTTTGCTGTCATCTCTATTTGTATCGTGCTACTGTCATGAGAAACTCCTTTATCTTTGCATGTTAAAGTTTTGCAACCTATGATAAATGGCAATGCTTTGAGTGTTGAGTTGAGCTAATTGGCACTGATTAAATAAACTAATACCTCTCTTTAAGCAAGACTACTATGTTGCTAACTTTACCCATTAAGATAATGAGGGTGCTTCTATTTGTTAGTGTATGTTTCATCAACTAGTCCCACTATTACAGTAATCTCACTCTCTCAATATATGTGCCAACAGGGATGCTCGATTTTGGTGGAACTGCACAAAAACTTTGGGTGCTTCATTGCCTCGACAGCTTCCGTCCTTTCCTGTCAGTCGCTAATCTCCGCTTGCTTTCTTCCTTTGCTGTCAGTCGCTTGGCTTATCTCGGCTTCCAGTCAAAGGAAATAGTAATTGATATGCTACCTCACATAGGTTGGTACTGGTCTTTATCCTGATTATTGTGCCTATCATATGTATTGGTAATTTGGTATTGTGCTACTGTTTGCCGATTTCATAAAGGAGTAATTTGGAGCCTGAACTCGCAGGCAAATCATTACATCGGGTGATTTCAGTAGAACTGCACAAAATGATCAGATGGACAGGTACTTATGCTGCTGCTATGTACTCCAAAGTTCACTCAGACAAGCATCGATGTTGACAAGAAGTGCCTATATTCATTCGAGTATCAACCGGCGTCAACCAATTGTGAAACTCCAAGTATTAGGAGAGTGAACGCCAAAAATATTGCTTGGTGCATAGCCCAGAAAAACGCAGTCCAGTCTTTGGTCCCAACTTGTGCCTTTTGGTTATCGGCACATATGGTAGCGAACTATATGGCATGGAGTCTAAAGATTCCAGACAAGTTGGTTGACGCGTATATTCATCTGGCACTTAATCAGTCTGCACGCCAAGGATGCTCCATTTCAGTTGAACTGCACAAAAAATTTGGGTGATTCATTTTCTCAACCGCCTCCTTTCTCGTCTGCAATGTAGAATTTTGGCGAGATACAGGACCAAGATGAGCCAGTAAACTAGTTGGATGAAAGTAGTGGCCAAGTTGCTCAAACCTGCCTCGGCACGAGGCCACTATTTGAGGATAAACCTACAAGCAAAGTTCAGATTGTCTGTGCTGCCTCTTATGTACTCGAAAGTTTACTCATACAAGAACTAATTTTAGCAAGAAGTACCTCCGATTGTGTTGAGGATATGGACCTTAGAGTCACCCGCCAGGAGGAGCCAGGTTACTCATATGGTCATTGCCAGAAGCCCGACGCTAAGCTTGAAGACGGTGGGCCGAAGATGGGCTTAAGATTGGTGAGCCGGGCCCTGAGCCGGATCTCCGCGCCGACCTCATCGAGACGGCTCAGCGTGCTCGACCCGCCCGGGCCCGGCCTGCCTTAAGGCATGCTTTTGTGGGGTGCATCCATGGAGGACTCTCTGATCGTTCTGGATCTGGTGATGAGACGGCCGCCGGCTCTGACGGCGAGTCGGCCACCGATGAGTCAAACTCGTTGTATCAACTTCAAGATGGCAGGCTCATGGGTTGTTCCAATGGTGACAGTATTCTGGACCTATTTGAGCCGCCAAGCCGGGTCGGAATCTTTATGGCCGGTGCGCAGCCTGTTCAGAACCCCGCTGCTGGAGCGGGAAACCCGGTGCCTTCTCCGGCTCAGGTGCTGATGGATCTCACGGACAAGATGACGGCCCTGTTAATCGCCACGGTTGACCCGGCGGATCAAGCTCAGCATGATGCGGAGGTGGCACAGTTAAAATTGGATCTAGTGAAAGCTAAGGAGGATCTTGCAGCGGAAGGGATCAGGATGGCTGCGGAGAGGGCGGCTCTCGATGCCCAAACTCAGTTGATCCAGGCGCAGTCCTTCCAACTCACGATGGATCAGAACGCGTCCAATGAGGTCATGAGAAGGAGGCATCAAAAGACCCAATCTCGACTCCCTCCGGTTTATGATCCACGCAACCTCTTCAACACGCCAGGTGCAGGGTCTAGTAACCCACCAGGGGTCATAGTGCCCGGGTCTAGGACCCCTATTCAGCCACAAGTGATGGGGCCTCCTCAGGTGCCCCCTGCCCCGCCTCAGTACGTGCCAATACCCCCGGGTCATTATAATAACCCGCTGGAGAACATGGTCGCCGTGGCAGCACGGCTGGCGGCTCTCCCAGTCGATGGCGACTCCCCGACGGCTATTGAAACCTGCCGGGTCAGGGAACTCCTTCAGACAGCACTGGCGCAGCAAGAAGCGTACTCCTACAGCCGGGACAGGATCCACTCGACCCCTCGCCCAGGCCGGAGCACGAGTTACAGCAGACACATGGTCTCAGCGACCGGCTCAAGTAACGTCCGATGCCATGACCCGCCCCTGGCCATGGCCCGGCTCATAATGGAGCCTTTCACGCAGCAGACCAGGACAGAGCGCGGCAAGAGGCGGAACAGGTGCCTCAATTGACGGTTTACCAGACCCCCCGGCTTATCCGACGACTTCCGTCGACGTGGGTATCCCTACTAGGACTGGGGGTGTCCCTTGTCTAGTGCCAGCTATCCGCAATGAACGTCTACCCAAGGACTTCAAAGGCCCTAGGAAGGTGCCTAATTACACAACTGACTTACAACCCGCGGCCTGGATCGAGAGTTACGAGATGGCCATGGAACTGCTGGAGGTCAGTGAGGCGGCGATGGCCAAGTACTTCACCATGATGTTAGATGGGACTGCCCGCACTTGGTTGAAAGGGCTACCGCCGAATTCCATTGGGTCTTGGGCTGAGCTGAAGGCCCGGTTCATCCAAAACTTCAAGGATACCTGTAGGCAGTCTATGTCAATTGTGGATTTAACTAACTGCAAGCAGCAGGAGGGTGAGTCTACGACACATTGGGTTCGCCGGGTTAAGGAGATCATACATTCGTCAGATAAGATGGATGCCGGCTCAGCCGTCTTAATGTTGGAGCAGAATTGTCCTTTTGTGCCCCTAAAGATGAAACTCGGGCGGCTTAAGCGCGACTGCAATGATATGGGTACGCTGATGGCGGCTCTTGTCAAGTACGCCGATTCTGATGGTACCAAGGACCCCGCTTCAGATGATGAAAGGACAGGGAAGGGAAAGAAGAACGGCAATGGCAAGGGTCCTCAGCATAACCCGGGGAACCAAGGAGGAGGCAAGCGCAAGGCCGATGGCAGCCTAGAGTTTGTAGCCAACGCCAGCTCACAAGGTAATAACCAGCGACGCAAGGGGAGGCCCCCTCCCCGAGGCGGCGGGTCAGGCCCGACGCTGGAGCAGCTGTTGAATGAGCCTTGTCCAAGGCATGGCTCTAGAGAGAAGCCAGCGACTCATCTATGGAAGGATTGTGCAATCATGAAGGCCTTTAAGAATTACAATGGCCCGGGCGGCGGCTCAGGCGCCGGCGGTTTTCATGGCCCGGGCGGCGGCTCAAATTCTAATCCTCAGAACGGTCAAGGAGGCTTTAATCAGCAGTCTGGCCAGGGTCATCAACAGCAGCAGGGGGGTTATCAGACCAATCCAAAGCAGCTTAGCGGTGGACAGTACCATGTATTTACCACCAGTCTGTGTAAGCGAGATCAGAAGCTTCATAAGAGGGCCGTGAATGCTGTTGAGCCGGCGGTTCCACGCTACTTGCGGTGGTCTGAGCAGCCTATAGTATGGAGTAGAGAGGATCACCCTCCCCAGGTGGACAATCCGGGTCACTTGGCCTTAGTGGTGGCTCCTCAGGTGGGAGGATATAAGTTCACTAAGGTGCTCATGGATGGAGGCAGCAGCATCAACATCCTCTATTATGAGACTTTTCGCCGTATGGGGTTGGTTGATAAGAACCTCAGCCAATCAAACACTATCTTCCATGGTGTGGTACCTGGTAAGTCGGCTTATCCAGTCAGCAAGATCGAGTTGGAAGTGGCCTTCGGAGATGAAAACAACTACAGGGTGGAAAAATTGACCTTTGAGGTGGTCAAGATAAGAAGTCCGTACCATGCTATATTTGGGCGGCCGACTTACGCCAAGTTCATGGCACGGCCGTGTTATGTTTACTTACAGCTCAAGATGTCGGGTCATAATGGGCCCATTACGGTTCACGGCAGCCGGAAGGTGGCCTTGGAATGTGAGGAAGGCGATGCAGCTTATGCCGAATCTGTTTGTGCAACAGAGGAGTTGAAGTTTTACAAGGACAATGTTGACCCAACTGATATGACCTCTCTGAAAAAGCCGACTACGGAGCATGAGCCGGCAATGAAATTTAAGTCGGCTGATGAGACTAAACTTGTTGATTTCGTTCCAGGAGACTCATCTCAGCAATTTAGCATCAGTGCCAATCTGGATCCAAAATAGGAAGGCGCGCTCATCGAGTTCATCCGTGAGAATAGGGACATCTTCGCATGGAAACCTTCTGACATGCCAGGTGTACCTAGAGAACTCGCTGAGCACACTCTCAATATTGATCCAAAATTTAAGCCGGTCAGGCAGTTCCTTCGGCGGTTTAATGAAGAGAGGCGGAAAGCTATTGGCGAAGAGGTGGCCCGGCTTTTGGCGGCCGGGTTTATTGTTGAAGTCTTCCACCCAGAATGGTTAGCTAACCCGGTGCTCGTACTCAAGAAGAACGGCACTTGGCGGATGTGTGTGGATTACACGGACTTAAATAAGGCGTGTCCGGCTGATCCTTTTGCCCTTCCCCGTATTGATCAAATTATTGATGCTACGGCCGGTTGTGCGCGCTTAAGTTTCTTGGACGCTTATTCCGGATATCATCAGATTAAAATGGCAGTTAAGGACCAGGAGAAGACAGCATTCATCACTCCCTTTGGAGCCTTCTGCTATGTCTCCATGCCCTTTGGACTCAAGTGTGCACAGGCGACTTATCAGCGTTGCGTGCAGAACTGTCTTCATAAACAGATTGGGCGCAATGTTCATGCTTATGTGGACGACATTGTGGTTAAATCCATAAAGGAGGAAACCCTGATAGATGATTTGAGAGAAACCTTTGATAATCTCCGGGTCTACAAGATGATGCTTAACCCGGCCAAGTGTGTCTTTGGTGTTCCTGCAGGCAAACTCTTGGGTTTTTTGGTTTCTGACAGAGGCATTGAAGCTAACCGGGAGAAGATCAAGGCCATCACCTCCCTGGCTAAGCCGGCGTGTATAAATGACGTTCAGCGCTTGGCAGGTCGCATCGCTACTTTAAGCCGGTTTATAAGCCGTTTGGGTGAGAAGGCCATGCCATTATATCAGTTGATGAACAAAACTGATAACTTTGTCTGGAATGATGCAGCTAATACTGCCTTTGAGGATTTGAAGAAGCAGCTGGCAGAGCCTCCAGTCCTTGCTACTCCGGTTGATAAGGAGCCCTTATTATTATATGTGGCGGCGAACACACGAGCCGTCAGTGTGGCTATGGTGGTGGAGCGCAAGGAGGAGGGTAAGGAGCATCCGGTTCAGCGGCCGGTTTATTATGTCAGCGAAGTGCTCATTGAGTCCAAGCAGCGGTATCCGCATTGGCAGAAGCTTGTTTATGGTGTGTTCATAGCGAGCCGGAAACTTAAGCATTATTTTCAGGGTCATCCCATCACTGTGGTCAGTTCTGCCCCTCTTGGTGATATCATTCAAAACAGAGAGGCCACAGGGAGAGTGGCTAAGTGGGCTATAGAGCTTGGACCTCATGGTCTCAAGTACGTGCCACGCACTGCTGTTAAATCTCAGGCCTTGCTGGATTTCATCAATGACTGGACAGAGTCACAAGTGCCCGAGCAGAAGCTGGATAACACATATTGGACTATTCACTTTGATGGGTCCAGGCAGTTGGAGGGCTCGGGGGCTGGAGTCGTGTTGGCTTCCCCTAAAGGTGACAAGTTCCATTATGTGCTACAGTTGCTGTTTCCTTGCACTAACAACGCGGCTGAGTACGAGGCCTTGCTCCATGGTCTTCGGATGGCTAAAGAGATGAGCTTAAGCCGGGTAAGGTGCTTCGGCGACTCAGACTTGGTGGCTCAACAAGTATCAGGAAAGTGGGATTCCAAGGACCCTCTCATGGCGGCTTATCGCCGCGAAGTTGATGCCATTGTTGGGCACTTTCAGGGTTACCAAGTGGAACACATCGATCGCAGGAAGAACGAGGCGGCTGACGCTTTAAGCCGGCTGGGCTCTCAGCGAAAACCGGTGCCGCCTAATACTTTCCTGGACGTCCTGTATAACCCTTCTGTTAAGTTGCCTACAGAGGAAGACTTGGCTGTCCCTGACCCAGAGGCACGACTGGTGGCGGCTCTCCATATCATACCAGACTGGACAATGCCCTATCTGGCTTACATGACCCGGGGCGAGTTGCCTGAGGATGAAACTTTGGCCAGGCAAATAACCCGGCGGGCTAAGTCAATGATTGTTATCAATGGTGAGTTGCATCACCGCAGTGTTACGGGAGCGTTTCAGCGTTGTGTTTCCCCTGAGGAAGGTCAAGAGATCTTGCGTGAGATCCATGAAGGGGATTGTGGCCATCACGCCGGCTCAAAGTCTCTTGTGGCCAAGGCTTTTCGTCATGGTTTTTATTGGTTGACGGCTCATGCTGATGCAGAGGACTTGGTCAGTAAGTGTGATGGTTGCCAAAGGTTCTCGCGGCGGGCTAATGTACCGGCTCAAGAGCTAAGGATGATCCCAATTACTTGGCCCTTTGCGGTCTGGGGGCTTGATATGGTTGGGCCTTTCAAAAGGTCCAAGGATAAGAAGACCCACCTTTTGGTGGCAGTTGACAAGTTTACCAAGTGGGTTGAAGCAGAGCCAGTTGGCAAGTGTGATGCAGCCACGACGGTTCAGTTTATGAAAAAGGTGATCTTTCGCTTTGGTTTTCTGCACAGCATTATCACTGACAATGGCACCAATCTCTCCAAAGGCGCCATGGAAGAGTTTTGTCAACGAGAGCATATCCGACTTGATGTTTCCTCAGTGGCTCATCCTCAATCCAATGGTCAAGCTGAGAGAGCTAATCAGGAGATTCTGAAGGGCATCAAGCCCCGGCTTTTGGTCCCTTTGCAACGGACGCCGGGTTGTTGGGTGGAGGAGTTGCCCTCCGTGTTATGGAGCATCAACACTACCCCTAACAGGTCTATGGGTTTTACGCCTTTCCTCATGGTTTATGGGGCAGAAGCAGTCCTCCCCAGTGACATCCGTCATGACTCACCTCGAGTGGCGGCTTACGTTGAGGCGGATAATGAACAGGCGCGCCAAGATGCTCTTGACTTGCTGGACGAACAGCGTGATGTGGCAGCAGCCCGTTCAGCGATTTACCAACAAGACCTGCGCCGTTATCATAGCCGCCGGGTTAAATCCGGGTCTTCCAGGAAGGCGATCTCGTGCTCCGGCTCATCCAGGATCAACAGATGCACACAAGCTATCCCCGCCTTGGGAAGGGCCCTTTGTGGTCAGTAAGAACTTGCATGACGGGTCATATTACCTCATTGACATTCGGGAGCACAAAGATTCACGTAAGTCGGAGGAAGAGACCCGTCGGCCGTGGAACATAGCTCAGCTTCGGCCTTACTACACTTGAGCCACCGGCTCTCATAATGTACATATTTCTCTCAGCCATGTATATATTATGATAAGCAATAAAGCAGGACCTCTGTCCTTTTTTCTCCTCCAAATATGCACGTGCTGTTTTCATTGCAAGATTACATGATAACTAAGGAGGATCCAGCTTATGATCGTATTCGAATCTAGCTGTAAGCAGTAAGGTCACTTGGGGGCTTCCTGTTCAAACATGGGTCGTATTCGAACCAAAGAGAACATAGCTGTCGATACCCATTTGATTGGCAAAGTGCCGAGCTCATTGAGGAGTTTTCTTTGATCATATTTGAATCTTAGTTTAACCCCTTTTAGAACCGACGTGGATCGTATTCGAATCAGCATCGTTAAACAATTCTTAAAATCACTTGGGGGCTTCCTGTTCAAACATGGGTCGTATTCAGACCAAAGAGAACATAGCTGTTGGTACCCTCTTGATTGGCATCGCCACACCCACTGGGGGCTATATGATCGCATTCGAATCCTAGCATAACCCCTTTGGGCCGGGTCTCTGGTCGTATTCGAACCGGAAGCCCCTAAGTTCTTCTGCTTTCTAGCAAGTTTCTGCTGATTATTTCAAAATGTGTACAGCCAGGTCTCACTTTGCCGGCTTAAAACTTGATTAACAGTGTTAGTTGAATACAATGGGTGTCATTAAGACAGATACACCGGAGTTGAGGTACCAACCTTATTACCCGGGTTATTTAAGCCGGAAGTATGCTTGCAGGCCGCTAAGTGTGTTATTACGGCTGTATTAAGGATATTTGAAGACCAGTCTTTTTTTCATATTCCGGGTTATATATCTAAAACTATGATTCTCAGGGCGGTAAACCGCCGCGAGACTTGTGATTGTCCTTCTCTGCAGGATAGTTCAAGGCAACTGTTTTAAGATTAAGGAAAACAGATGATTGATTACGACCCGGAGAAACATAAAGGAGACAACTTCAACAGACTTCAGCATTCAAGGCGTGCACGATGGCACGGCAAAAATAAAGTATTGGTCCTACCCTATTACAAGACTCATCAAGTCCAAAAGGGAGAAGCATTGTTTGGTAAGCCGCCTACAAAGTTACGACGCCTGTCGGGTTGAAGTCTCCGGTTCATTTCTCTCCTCTCCTCCGGCTGTTCCCAAGGCTTGGAAAGTCGACGACTTCCAGTCGATGCCGCTCAGAGCTTCGAATTGAGCCTCCTCGTCAATTAACCCCGCCGGGTCAATCTCCGGGGCGAAGGTGTGCTGACGAGCCGGCGGGATTAAGCTGAGGGCTTCATAGCGCGGGGTCGGGATCCTCTGATTTTTTGCGTTGTAACCCGGCTGATACTTGGTTAGATCTGTGTCGTCACCAATAAGGGTGGCTACCGGGCGTACGGCCTTCACGCAGGCCGCGAAGTCCTTCTGGTCAAAGGCGGTGCCATCTTCCTTCAGACTGGGATAGCCCAGAGCGATATCCGCCGGGTCTAGCTCTGGAAGGAACGCCTTAGCCTGGCTTAGCGCTGCTATGGCTCCAGATCTCGCAGAGGCCCGTCGCAGCTCTTGGATACGTTGAGGCAGAACGGCGAGCCGGCGAAGGACTTCCGCCAGGTGAGTCGGCACGTCATTGGATAGGGCTACCACAGCCAAGGCGCGCTGTGACCCGGTGTAGAGTTGCTCCACCAGGGTGTACATGGCCTTCAGCTTGGTTACCACGCTTTGATTGAGGTTGGCGCTTCTGGGACCTGTGTAATAGAGTAAGATGAGCCACCGGCAATGATGGATTATGAGACATTAAAATTTTAAACTGGATGAAAGCCAGCAGATGACTTACCGAAGATCGCAGCAACCATCTGGGACACTTGGCGCTTTAAGCCGGCAAGCTCGGCTGTCTTCTCTGACAAGGCCTTCTCCGCCTGCTCGGCCCGGTTCACCAGAGCGGCCTTCTCTTCGGCCCAGGCTTTCCGCTCAGCATCAAATTCCGTCTTCAGCTTTTCTTGAGCAGCAATGCTGGACACGAATTTGGCATTGGCCTTCCGGGTCTCCACTTCTTGTGTCTTCAGCCGGGTCTTCAGATCGGAGATGTCAGCCTCGAATTTCTTGCAAGCAGCCTGCATAATTTCCGGGTTAGAGGATGAACAGTTATCATATAATTTTTAAAGTCCCAAGCATTTTCCAAGCAAAGACACTTGGCACTTGGGGGCTAATGCATATTGAACGTTTCTATCTACAAATTGCCGGTTCAATTGAGTAAGCCGGAACCTAAGTCTACAACATACTTAATCATAAGTCGTCGACTTGGGGGCTAGCATGGTAAAGGTAACTATGCAGTAAGTAAAGAGGACAGAAGAATAATACCTCAAATTTCTGCTGGATCTGGTTCACCATGGCAATTTCTGCGTCCCGGCTCTTGTGCACTTGGCTGACGTAGCCGGAGACGAGCTCTCCGATGCTCAGGTTGGCGTAGTTGGTGAGCTCCAGATCAACCCGGCGGGGCTGTAGCAACTCCCCCTTGGCAGAACACTTGGCCAGCGGAGTAGGTCTCCCCGGCTCAACGAATTCCGTCCGGGTGATTACCACCTCCGGGTCATCTGCTGGTTGAGCCGAGCTGGAGGCCTCCGGGGTAGCAGAAGCTTCTGCTATGGGCTTGTTGGTTGGAGCAGCGGCCTCAGGAGCTGAGGCAGCCGGCGGTTCTTGAGCAGCCACCTCCGGTTCAGGCAAATCCGGCTCTCCGGCCAACTTGGTCTTCTTCGCCCTCTTGGTGAGCTTTGCCTGGGCACTGAAAGGACAAAAAAGGTTAGTACAAAAAGTATGAGTAAAGATCAGAACAACATGAGATGATTATCATTACCCGGGCACGGTCTTGAAAGCCGGCAGATTCGACTGCATAGAGTCGCCGGAAGAAGGGGAAGTCTCCTGATAATTTGAGTCAGAAGAATTAAGCGGTTGGCGTATAACACCCGCAAAAGGATGAAAAGGTTAAAATTTTGAGATCACCTCGGTCCGGCGTTTCCTTGATGCATCAGGTAACCCGGAGGAGAGGTCAGTGTCCTTGTTGGTCCGGGTGTGCCGCCGGCTCTCATGAACCTGTCGCTTCAAAATAAATTGAGGATCTTGGTAAGCTAAAGGATGGGAAAAGCTTACTTTCCGGCTTACTCTTCGGGTTTTCAGCCTTGGCAAGGGCTCCGAGTCGGAGGAAAGTATTGTTACCTCTTCAACCACCGGGTTACTGGCTTCGGTGTCCTCTTGTTGATAAACAACATTGATAAGGCGGACAGAAATAAACAACAAGTATAACAAGAGCTTACAGGTTTAGGAGTTACCTCAGACTCGGAGCTGTCACTTAGCTGCAACAGCTCCGAAGCAGTGGGCCTACTTCCCTTCTTGCGGGGAGCGGTTTTCCTGGCGGCTTTCTTCGCCTTCCTGGCCTTCTTGGCTGCTTCATGGTCATACTTGACCCGCCAGAACTTGTCGTCAGCCTGAAAAATACAATGATGAATTATTAAAACGATTCAGATGAAAGTTATGTACAGAAGAAGATAAAATGTTCAGATCAGCGGCTTACCGCTGGGGCTGGGTTGGTCTTGCAGAAGGGGGCTAACCCGGTCCTTCCGCAGTCTGCCAGGCTCTCGTTCAAAAGAGCCTTGGTCATATCCTCTGCCACATCTTCAGGAAGATCGTTGCGGCTGTGTCTCTGAGGGTCATCCTTTCGGCCCGTGTACTCGCACATTAAGCCGGGGCGGCGGCTCAATGGGATCACCCGCCAGGAGATCCAGACCCGGACCAGATCGATTCCGTTGAGACCATTGCCTAGGAGAGCTTTGATCTTGTCGATGGTGGGGAGTAGAGGTTGGCGTTCCGCCTGAGTCAACTTGTCAGACAGTGGGTGAGTCGGCTCCAGACGCGAGGGGCGAAAGCCGGACAACGGACTTTCATCGGCCGGCGACGTGTCTTGGCAATAGAACCACGTCAGATTCCAGTCTTTGGGGTGGCTTGGCGGCTCCGCGTAAGGGAAAAGGCAGTCCCTCCGCCGCTGAATGGAGATGCCACCTAGCTCCAGACTTGGCCCGTTGGCGCACTCATTCTGATGGTTCAAGTAGAAGAGCTCTCTGAAGAGCAGCAGACTGGGCTCCTCTCCAAGATAGACCTCGCAGAACACTTGGAAGTTGCAAATATTGGACACTGAGTTGGGTCCTATATCTTGAGGCCGCAGGTTGAAGAAGTTCAGCACGTCTCTGAAGAACTTTGAGCCGGGCAGTGCGAAGCCCCGGCTCATGTGATCCACAAAAATGACCACCTCCCCGTCCCTTGGCTGTGGTCTCTCCTCTGATGGGTCGAGGGCACGGTAGGACATGACGTCCTTCTTGGGCAGATAGCCTGACTTCACAAAGTCCGCTAAGGTCTTGTCGGTAACATTGGACCTCATCCAATTGCAA
Source organism: Triticum aestivum (assembly GCF_018294505.1). Lineage (NCBI taxonomy): Eukaryota > Viridiplantae > Streptophyta > Magnoliopsida > Poales > Poaceae > Triticum > Triticum aestivum. Next base: position 157,416,344 of record NC_057799.1, on the reverse strand, counting down.
GTGATGGGAGTTTTAGGAGCTTTGGGAGGCATGGTGAAAGTCGGCGGCCTATGGTAAAAGAAAAACGTCCGGTTTAATTATAAGCCGGAGGAAACTTACAGTTCAGTGTTACAGTGGCGGATTATGAAGGGGACTAATGACATATATCTAAGTGCACCAGGTTATTTAAGCCGCCCAAGGTATTAAGAGTAATTCGGTTGTCTACGGCCTTAACACAGATGAGCCGGAAAAATTCTATGGTGCATGGTCTCCTTTGAGTCGGAAGGTTCTACAGCGCGTGGTTTCTTTAAGCCGGAAATGTAAACCGCCATGGCTCAATGAGTGCAGTTTTTTACTAAGTGTAGTGAAAACAGGTTTCACACATTGTGGTAAATATTTTGGATCAAAATGGTCAGGTAAAAAGAAAATTTCTAGACCTAAAAACAGACGCAGGGGAGTTCTTGAGCACGAACGAGGTCTTTATGCAGTAAAAAAAGGCATACTTGCATGAGAAATGGGTGCCAAACAGCTACCGCGGCAGGTCTATGCAGGTCTAAGATCCGGAGGGGCAGTAAAAATGAAAACTACCGGAGCTCGTTGGTGACAGCGAAGAACACGGACGAACCCTACTGCAGATCTGTTATACAGGGCAAGCAGGACTTACAGGGGCCGGTGAGTCGCGGAGGACGTCGTGTTTCTCTGGTCAAATCAGGGTGATGCAGCGGCCTGAGCTGGTGACGACGAGAAGACCCGCGGCGGCGACGGCGGCAGAGCTCGAGCAGCACGGGAACAGTGAGAGGAAGGAGACGACAGAGGAAGGAGAGTGAGAAAGGCCCGTCGGGCCGGCCTATTTATAAGGGCGAGCTCATAAGTGGGCGCGAGAATCAAGGAGACCACGGCGTGGTTATCTCCCCACGAAACGCCTCGATTTTCGGGATGACAGTAAAGGTAAAGATCCGTTGCGGATCTGGCGGAGTAAAAAACGGGCTTAATGGAAGATGACGTCATGGCGGATTACCCGGAGTCCAGAGGATGACGTCACGCCGGGTTATGGCCTTCACACAATTGTAAGCCGGAGATTTTCTGTCGAAAGGATTGAAGATTGACATGAGCCGGCTCAAATCAATCTGGAGCCTAATGTTGAGGATATGGACCTTAGAGTCACCCGCCAGGAGGAGCCGGGTTACTCATATGGTCATTGCCAGAATCCCGGCGCTAAGCTTGAAGACGGTGGGCCGAAGATGGGCTTAAGACCCGGATACGGCTTAAGGCCCGTCGTTACAATCATTATTATGGTAGAACTTGTAGTGTAAGGCAAGAATAGTTGAGAGTCCGAGCCGGACACTCTTATGAGCCGGCCGGGACTTTGAGAGCTACTGGGCGTCAGCCTCCCTATATAAAGGGACGACCCGGCAGCGGTTTAAGGACAAGAAAGATCTCGTCGAAAGCCAGGCATAGCGGTTTAGCTCCCTGGTTATCGAAACCCTAATCAATACCACCTCAAACTGGACGTAGGCTTTTACCTTCACCGTAAGGGGCCGAACCAGTATAAACCCTCGTGTTCCTTGTCCCGCTTAACCCCTTTAAGCTTCCTAGCTGCGATGGCTCCACGACTAAGTCCTAGCTCGAGGACATCTGCCGTGACAATTCCACGACAGATTGAACACCATTTACCAGTCTGTACCCTAGGTAATTAAAGTTCGTCCATGGATCATATTGGCTGTGATCTCAATCATTTGGATGCATAAACATACTGAACATGTGTATATCTGAATCTTTTTGTGAATTATGTATGAATATTGTCGTGTGATCTATCAATCATTTGTATGCATAGATATGTTGAGCTTGTGTATATATGAATCTTTTGAGTTGTTGATAGTAAATGTTGGCTATGAATATGAACGTGTCCCCTGTGAACTGATATGAATGTTTACCTTTTCTGTTGTATTTGTGTGTGAACTTGTTAGTATGCCTACTATGGGGTATAAAATGCAGGTCTCTTATAAAAGTAATGTTGTGTCCAATTTATGTTTTCCCTTCTAACCACATTATATATATTTATATTATTACTATTATCGTATATTTTATAGAGACTTATATATACATTATAAAAACATCCCACGTGTTATTAACTTATAAAAGTAAATTTTTAACGGAAGTTGGCAAGGAAAATCCTGGTTGTTTTTGACACAGAGGCAAGGAAAATCCTGGTGGTTGCGTACAAAAGCTTGCGAAGATTTTAAGGACCAATTTAATAATAACACGCTCATTTTTATTTTGAGCAATAACTCGCTAATTTCTTAATTATATATATATATATAATGTGCCTCTCTGGTTTATTCTTTGATATTAATTGCTCCTTCTAACATAACATTATATATATAACGAGCCCACCTAATACGTATATTTCAAGGAAGTGCAAATGGGCTGGGATTTCTTAGAAAATATAAATGGGCCTGTTTGACGCGAAATTATATGTTCACCCAGCCCAGCAAATGGACTGTACATTCTAGAAAACATGGGTTAAATATATGCCACATTTTTGCAGGCTGACATGTGGGCCAATAGGTCGAAGCCTACGCAGGGCGTTGTCAACTTGGTCAACAAATGACTGTGTCATCCACATCCATTGGATTTGTATCCAACGGTCGGCATGCACCTTCAATCTCTCGTCTTCTTCCTCCAGCGTCGCCGGGACCGCCTGGTCCGGCCTCCGGCGGCTAGCGGCTCTGCTTAGCACGCATCGCTGTGAAGCGCTACCCCACTGTCGGCCAGGCTATCCCTCCACCCCTCGACACCTCCTGTTATTCTCCACAGACTACAACCCCACGCCGCAACAGAACCAGTTATAACCCTTCTCCTCCTCTCAATCTGTGACTCCACTGCCGCGTTTTCCCATCTCCGAGTCGTTCCCGTCCGGGGCCTCGCCGTCGTCCACCACCTCGCTGCGTTCGGTGCGGCGTGGTCAACAAACGAGAGTCATCGGAAGAGGACTGTACGTGGAGAGCCTGACGGCTGGGACCCACGAGGTCCATGGTCACACGCAAGGAAAGTTCCTCCTTATTAAGCTGAAAAAATGTTTCCTCCACCTGACAGCTGGGACTCACCGGCTGTATCTTCGCACGGAAGGAAGTGCCTCCTTGTTTTGCGAAAAAGAATATTCATCCCGTTGACAGCTGGGACCCGTCAGATTTGGTGACTGACTTGTGGGCCTACTAAGCAGACATGTATGCACGGCTTTGTCAACTTAATCAACAAATGATTCTAGCAGCTGGACCGTTGGATGTTAATCCAACAACCGTGCTCCTTCTTCAACCTCTGTTCTTGCTCCTGTCTCCCGTGGGCGGCACCGCGGCTGTGCTGCCGCGCACCCGAACCAGTGAAGTTTCCCACTCCTCTCCATCTGCGACTCAACTGCCCCGTCTTCCCCATCTCCGGGTCGTTCCAGTCTGGGTGCGCTCGGCACGGTGTGGTCAACGTGGTCAACAACCGAGAGTCATCGGAAGATGACTGTACGTGAGAGGCTGACGGTGGGGACGCACCACGCCCATCGACGCATGCATGCAACGGAACGCGGCGAGGTCAACGTGGTCAAGGAACGACTTCCATCGGAAGTATACTGTATGTGGAGAGTCTCAGCTGGGTCCACGGCCGCAGCAAGTAAGTGCCTCCTTATTACGCGGAAAATAATGATTCCTCCAACTGACAGCAGGGACCCACTGGACGGGCCACCGTATTTTAAAAAAAAAACGTTTGCCCCGTGACTACTAGGACCCACCTGACAAGTCCGAGGCGAGGCGGAGGACGCCGGTGCCGGCGTTTAGCGTGTACCGCAGATGGCGGCCGACATCGTCTAGTTAGCTAAGAGTAAGTTAGTACTTGTACGCTACTAGAGTATTAGTGGAAGTAGATAGTTAACTTGGCTATGATGGTTGTCAACGTGGAAGTTCAGTACTCTATATGTGGATCAGACCTGTTACTTTGCTCTGAATGTTGAACTTTCCGTTTGAACATATGGAATGGGCTGTTATTTTTTTAAATGGGTTGTATTTGTCCTCCATGGGTTTAGAGGCTGACTTGTGGGCCTACCAAGTTGACGCGTACACAACCAGGAGATGATTGTACGTGGAGAGGATGACAGCAGGGACCCGCCAAGGTCATGGCAGTACGCAAGAAAAGTGTCTTCTTATTTCAATCCAATAAAAAAATGGCTCCTCGTAATGGATTTCTGACATCTGGGTCCCATGCCATTGTCAACGTAGTCAATAAACAAGAGAGTTGCACAACGAGCGGCTGACATCAGGGACCCAGCAGCTCGCCCAGTTATTTTTGTTTTGGGTTAATTTGATAAATGCCACTCCAAATTTGGTGTTTTTAAGAAATGCCATTGCAATTTCCAAACTTTGAAAAATGCCATTTCATGCCATCCCCAGTGGCATTTTTCGAAGTCTGGAATGGCGTTTTTCAAAGTTTGCAAATTGCAGTGGCGTTTTCCAAAGTTTGCAAAAATTGCAGTGGCATTTTTTAAAGTTTGGAAATTGCAGTGGCATTTTTATGAATCGCCATATTTGTTGTGGCATTTATCTAATTTGTTTTTGAGATGGAAGCAGGGTGTCAACTGGGCTGTGCGGGGCACTCTGGCATGTCTAGACAACCTTCTCTTTTATGTTTACCACAGACCAACCCAGTAGTTTTTTTTTCTTTCTGAAAATGGCTAGCCCAGTTTTTTTGTGATTTGCCAAGTAAGTCGCTTTGTCAGGCCTATTGGGCTGCAAATCTTTCAAGACGAGGAGAGCTTCATTCGGCTGGACGAGAAAATGGCCTATCAGTGATGAGAAATGGGCTGTACATTTTTAAAACACATCAAACCGGCAATTACTTTCAAATTTCTTTTTTTCATTTCAAGATTTTAAATTGCATTATTTTTATGCGTGGACAATTTGTTGGATTTTATATTGATATACATTTATTTTTAAAATCAGTTTGAATGTGACTCGAAATTTCAGGATTAAAAACAGTTCGGACCGCACCGAAATATGCAACATTTCGTATAATTTTTTAACCGTGGCCACAATATGGGCTGTAATGCTAACAAAAAGAATATGGGCTCCAAAAAAACCTTCAGAATTAGCAAATGGGCTGTAAATTATTAGAAATAATGGCAGATGGGTTGTATGCTGTTTTCCACAGATTTGAGGCTTTCCTAAAAAAAGGTTGACGCACAAGAAGTGACTGTTGGATGTCCATCCAACGGCCGTCGTGCTTCTTCAATCTCTGCTCTTCCTGCTCCAGCCGCTCAAACAAGCGTCGGCGGGACTGCCTGCTCCCTCCTCCCCGCAGCCGGCTGTGCTGCCGCGCAGGCTTCACCGCCCCACCGTACTCCCATCGCTGGCCTAGCCATCCCTCTACTCACCCACGCCTGTTGTTATTCTCCGGCGACGGCAGACGAACCAGTAAACCCTCGTATAGTGGTACTCCCCTCTGCGTGGGAAACAACTGCTTAGTCTTCCCTGCCTCCGTGTCGTTCCCTTCCTAGGCCTCGCCGTCGTCCACCGCCCTGGTGCTCCCGGCGTGGCCTGATCAACATGGTCAACGACCGACATGCATCTGAAGTGGACTGTACGTGGAGAGGCTGACAGCTGGGTCCACGGCCGCACGCAAGGAAATGCCTCCTTATACGCGCAAAATAATGATTCCTCCACCTGACATCTGGGACCGTATGATGTCAACTTAGTCAATATGCACGATTCTAGCTCCAGTGACCGTATGATGTCCATCCAACGGCCGTAGTGCTTCTTCAACCTCTGTCTTATTGCTCCAGCCGCCCAAAGTAGCGCCGGTCGTGCCGCATGCTCCAGCCTCCCGTGGCCGGCTGTGCTGCCGCGGAGAACTCACCGCCCCCTACTATTCCCACCGCTGGCCAGGCCCTGCGGCGATGACAGCCTCACACCGCAGCCGAACCAGTGAACCCTCGTACTCCTCTCCACGCGGGCTTCCACTGCCGCGTCTTCCCTGGCTCCGCGTCATCCCCTTCCTAGGCCTCGCCGTCGTCCACCACCCTGGTGCTCTCGGCGCGGCGTGGTCAACGTGGTCAAGGAACAGCTTCCATCGGACATGGACTGTACATGGAGAGGCTGACAGCTGGGTCCACAACCGCAGCAAGGAAGTGCCTCCTTATTACGTGCAAAATAATTATTCCTCCACCTGACAGCGGGGACCCACCGGACGGGCCACCGTATTTCGCGAAAAAAACGTTTCCCCCTGACTGCGGGGACCCACCAGCTACATCTTCGCACGCAAGGAAGTGCGTCCGGGCAAAAAAAACGATTCGCCCCCCTGACTGCTGGGACCCACCAGCTACATCTTCGCAGGCAAGGAAGTGCCTGACAGTCGGGACCCACCTGGTCGAAGTGTACGTAGCATTGTCATTCTGGTCGCGAACGTGTACGTACATACTGGTCGATGTAGAGGCGCGCACGTGTCGTAGTAGAGGCGCGCACGTAGCATGTACACGTACGTACAGCGGCCAGTGTGCAAGAAAGAAAATACGGCCACGTACGTACATACAGGCAGGGTCTCGAACGCCTATTCGCACATACGTACGGCCAGGGCTCGTGTACATGGCTGGGTCGGAACGGAGAAACAGCGTCGTCGTTGTGTTCATGGGGAGCCAACCGGCTAGGTCAGAACGGAATGTGACGTCGTGTTCATCGGGAGGGCTTGGACGGAATAGCCGATGGAAACGAGGCCTGGCGTACCGCAAAACGGAGGAAATGGCCTTGTGTTCGACCGGCCACGTTTGAAACGGGATCCTATTCATCGGGAGGGGTCTGGCGTACCGCAAAACGGAGGAAACGGACCTCCTACGGTCGAAACGGGGGTCCTGTTGATCGGGAGGGGTGTGGCGTACCGCAAAACGGAGGAAACGGACTTGTGTTGGAGCGCTACGGTCGAAACGGGGGTCCTGTTCATCGGGAGGGGTGTGGCGTACCGCAAAACGAGACTCCACGGGATACTGTTCATCTCCACCGTCGACCCCCTCCAGCCTCCACGGGCTACTGTTCATCCACCGTCGACCTCCTCCAGCCTCCACATGCGACTATTCATCCACGGGCTCCTGTTCATCCAGCCTCCACCACGCGCTACTCCACCGGCTACTGTTCAACCAGCCCTCTCCACGGGCTCCTGTTCAACCACCCCTCCACTGGCTACTGTTCATCCAGCCCTCCACCGTCTACTTTTCATTCTGCCCTCCACGGGGTGGTCCTGTTCATCCTGCCCTCCACGGGGTCCTGTTCATCCAGCCCCAACCGGCTCGATCGATCGGGGTCCTGTTCATCCAGAGGCAACACCACGGGGTCCTCTTCATCCACCCCCACCGGGAACTGTACATCCAAACCCCCCAGCAACGCTCACTGTTCATCCAGAGGCAGCATCGATCGGCTTCAGTTAGCAGTAGTAGCGAAGGAATCACTCGATCGGGTTCAGTTAACAGCCATCGATCGATCGCTCGGGTTCAGTAACGCGTAGCCTGCAGTGCAATCACTCGGGTTCAGTTAGAGCCCAACGCCTCGCACCCACGCGCGTGCGTGTACGAGAGAAACGCGCATCGTCGGCCCCGACCACCCACCGTAACCGGGAACACCCCGATATTTTCCTCGCCCTCGCTTCTACCACGGTTTTTTCCGTCATGGACGGCCGAAAGAATGTCATGCAGCTGCGTCTCCGGCCCGCCCAGGATGAAAAGCCCATTTTCTGTCATGATTTTTTGTCATAGAAGTAGGACCCCACCACATCTATGATGATACCGGGTTTTGTCACAATTATCGTCATAGAAGTGTCATAAGTATGACAGAAAAAAATTTGTACGGACCAAAATGTCACGGATGTGTCTTTTTTTACTAGCGTGACTTTGGCCAGGAGTCAACTTGAAATCAGGCATAGGAGTGTTTGGGTCCTTGTGCCAGAGATCAATGTAGTCGAGGATCAACTTTGGATCCAAAAGCAGAGGCACATTTGTGCCCTTGGCTCTAGCGGCCCTGACCTGCCTGTCTTTGATGATTTCGGCAAGTTCCTCATCATCAGCTTCGTCTTCATCAGATGGCACTTGGAAGGCGACCTGCTTCTTGTGAGGACTTGGGCGAGAACCTCGTCCAGCAGTGGCCTTTGTCTTCAGTAGAGAGGGGCCAGTTGAAGAATTCGGTGCAACTGAGGAACTAGCAGAAGCTCCTGAGGCAATAGAGATGCCTGTAGTCCTTTGGCACGTGGCAAGATGCACAGGTGCAGAGGATTTGGTCGGAGCAGCTGAGGACTTGAGCGGAGGAGCTGAGGATTTTGGAGGAGCAGGAGCAGCGTGAGGAATTGGCCGTGAGGGCTTTGAGGATTCTGGCCGTGAGGGCATAGCTGAGGAACTCGGCCGTGAGGGCATTGAAGAAGAAGCACTTGGCCTGTGAGCAGGCTTCTTTGACATGGCCTTCTTCGGTTTTACAGAGGCCTCAGCAGCAGCAGCAGCAGAGTCTTCGTTGAATTTCCTCACTGCTTCTCTGGCTTGTCTAGCCAACTTGGCGTGGCACTTGGCCCATTCATCAGGATAATCCTCACCGCGCTTGAGGCTGGTGGGATCTGCTTCTTGGCCAGGTGCCAATGGAGGTCTTGGGCATGGAGGATTGAGTGCGAATTTGTTCATGTATTTGGGAGTAACATATCTGTACTCCCTCCACAGAGCCCATCTCCTCTTTATCCTTTGTATGCGCACCTTGCGCTGATTTTTGTCCTCCTTACCAAACTTGGCCTCATCAGGAGTGCAGTAATCCTTATATATATCATCAGGGATTTCAAACGCAGTATTGATCTCAGGCCTCTTTCCTCCCTTTTGTAGCTTCTTTCCATCAGCCATTTTCTTCAGATGAGGAATTTGAACAATGGAATTCTCTGAAGAAGTATGCACTTTTCTTCGAGGAACGCTGCAAATGAGTTAAGTTGATGAGAACCTAGTGATTCAGCAGCGGACATGAGTACCTATGAACAGAGTATAGTTGCGAGGAATTTGGAGAGGTCATATGCGTTCTCAGAAGGTTTTGTAAAAAGAACAAGTTTGAGGAATTTGACCAGATGAGTCTTGAAGAATTTCACTAAGCATTCTTTATCTTAGGTTCCAGAGTTGTATAGATAGAGAATCCACACAATTGAGGAATCTTGAAGAAAGACGCAGCTTAGAGAAATGAATCAAGAACAGATGACATGTGAGGTGTTTTGTGTGTGAGGATTTGAAGATAAGAACACCTTTGAAGATTTTGTAGAAATCATTTGAATCAAAGAGGGCAGTAAAAGTAACTTTTAATTACCCTGGACGAAGAACACGATGAACTGGGAAGTGTAGATGTGAAGTTCGTCAGTGCAGATCTTCCACGCCCTAACTTGGCTGAGGAAGACAGCTACGGCGGCAGCAGAGTGAAGAAATCCGCGGCCGGCGCGAGTACGACGGCGACGAGGTCGAGGCAGTGAAGCTCTTCCTCACCGACGACGATGAAGTAGCAGCGGCGCTAGGGTTTGAGAAGCTCGAGCTGGAGTGAGGTCGAGTGGAGTAAAAGAGAAGTGAGGAAGGGGAGGGGTATTTATAGCCACGGTGAAAAATGGTTCGCCCGAAGAATTTGGACGAACGTGCCCCTGACCCTTCTCATTCGCTTGACATGTGTCACCCACGTACTGAGAATTGGAGATCGTGTGAGATCATGGGTGAATAGATAAGTATTTCGTGGGATGCGGAATGGTTTGAGCGGCAAAGCCAAAAATTTGGATAAGATAAGTTAAAAGTTCCGTTCGCAAACTCTTCAGCTGACAAGGACACAGTGAAGATTTTGAACGAGTTTCAAATAGAACGTACATGAAGAATTTGTGAATAGAATGGGTTGAGTTTAGCATAGAGGGGGAAGGGTCCGATCACATTCACTTAGCAGGAAAACCAACTTGAAAAATTAGCCATAAGTGAATGCTGTAGAGGACATAAACTCATATATATATAGCCAATGAAGAAAAACGACGGAAACAGGGAAGACAATGCAAAGTTGAAGAACATGAACAACTGAGGAATTTCAACACTGAGGAAAAACTCAAATTTGAAAATTTTCAACTTTTGGTGGTGGCGTGACCCACCGTATAAGAATGATGATTTCAGACACCGTGTACAATTGTCGTAGGGTTCTGAGAATCAAATTCTTTGTTAATTTCTTCACACTTAGAGTGTTATTCTTCATTGATTGAAGAAAAATGTTTCTTCATGTGTTGCACATCTAAGTCATCAATTTGCATAAGTGTTAGGATGAGTGTCCTTTTCAAAGAACATTCGAAGATTCTAAGATATTTAGCTCACACCGCAACTTGCTAAATCTCTTCTCATCCAAGGGCTTTGTGAAGATATCGGCTAGCTGTTCTTCAGTCTTCGCATGCTCAATAGAAATGTCACCCTTCAACACATGATCGCGAAGAAAATGATGACGAATCTGAATGTGCTTTGTCTTCGAGTGTTGAACTGGGTTGTGAGCAATCTTGATGGCACTCTCATTGTCACAGAAGAGAGGCACATTCTTCATGTTGACGCTGTAGTCTTTGAGAGTTTGCTTCATCCACAACAATTGAGCACAGCAAGAACCAGCAGCAATGTACTCAGCTTCAGCAGTAGACAGTGATAGGCAGTTCTGTTTCTTCGAGGACCAACAGACCAAAGATCGTCCGAGGAAATGACATGTACCAGATGTTGACTTGCGGTCCACACGATCACCAGCATAGTCAGTGTCAGAATATCCAATGAGATCAAAGCCGAGCCCTTGGGGTACCATAATCCAAGTGTTGGTGTGTGAGCTAGATATCGAAGAATATGCTTCACAGCCTTATGGCGTGATTCCTTCGGTGTAGCTTGAAATCGGGCACACATGCAAACACTAAGCATAATATCTGGCCTAGATGCACATAAGTACAATAAAGAACCAATCATGGAGCGGTATACCTTTTGATTGAAGTCAATACCATTTTCATCAGTGCATAGATGGCCATTTGTGGGCATTGGAATTTTGACGCCTTTGCAATCTTGCATGCCAAATTTCCTCAGTACATCCTTGAGGTATTTCTCCTGAGATATGAATATACCATTGCGCTGTTGACGAATTTGAAGACCTAAGAAGAATTTCAATTCTCCCATCATAGACATCTGGTATTCTGCACTCACAAATTCATCACTATAACGTTGGTCAGTACAGCCAAAGATAATATCATCAACATATATTTGGCACACAAACAATTCACCATCATAAGATTTAGTGAAAAGAGTAGGGTCGAGTGAACCGGGTTTGAAGCCTTTCTTCATGAGGAATTCCTTCAAAGTATCATACCACGCCTGAGGGGCCTGCTTGAGGCCATAGAGGGCCTTATTGAGTCCGAAGACTTTGCCAGGATTCTTTGGATCTTCAAAACCTGGGGGTTGAGCAACATATACTTCTTCCTCAAGCTTACCACTGAGGAATGCACTTTTCACATCCATTTGATATAAAGTGATATCATGATGGTTAGCATAAGCAAGTAATATGCAGATAGCCTCAAGTCTAGCAACAGGTGCAAAAGTTTCATCGAAATCAATTCCTTCAACCTGTGTGTAGCCTTGAGCTACTAGTTGTGCCTTATTCCTCACCACAAGGCCATTTTCATCTTACTTGTTGCGGTAGATCCACTTTGTGCCAATGATATTGTGCTTGCAAGGATCTGGACGTTTGACCAGTTCCCAGATGTTGTTGAGCTCGAATTGATGTAATTCTTCTTGCATGGCCTGAATCCACTCAGGCTCCATAAATGCTTCATCTACCTTAGTGGGCTCTGTAATAGAGACAAAAGCATAGTGCCCACAAAAGTTAGATAAATGTGAATCTCTTGAGCGTGTGAGAGGACCTGGTGCTTCAATGTCATCGATGATCTTTTCAACTTGCACTTCTTTTGCAACGCGAGGATGAGCTGGTTGTCGTCGAGGAATTTGATCAGCATTTTATTCAGCACCATTTTCTTTAGCATTTTCTTCAGGTGCATTAGCTTGACGTTCTTCATGTTCTGGAATGAATTCTTCAACAGATTCTTCGGTAGGAATGACATCCTCAGTAGCCTTGAACATGATAGATTCCTCAGGTGCTGGTTCATCTATCACAGAAGGTAGGTGCTCTCTTTGCGAGCCATTAGTTTCATCGAACCGCACATCTACAGTTTCAACAACCTTGTGAAGAACGTTGTTGAAGACTCTGTAGGTGTGCGAGTCCTTTCCATAACCAAGCATGAAACCTTCATGTGCTTTCGGTGCAAATTTAGAGTCGTGATGAGGATCTCTAATCCAGCATTTAGCACCGAAGACTTTGAAATAACTCACATTGGGTTTCTTGTCAGTGAGGAGTTCATAGGCAGTCTTCTTGAAGAATTTGTGAAGATATACTCTGTTGATGATGTGGCACGCAGTATCAATTGCATCAATCCAGAAACGACAAGGCGTTTTGTATTCATCAAGCATAGTGCGAGCCATCTCAGCAAGAGTCCTGTTCTTGCGCTCCACGACGCCATTCTGCTGAGGAGTATAAGGAGTAGATAACTCATGAGTAATAGCAAGTTCATCAAGACAGTCATCAAGACCAGAGTTCTTGAACTCAGTTCCATTGTCACTTCTGATGTGCTTGATCTTCACACCAAAGTTGGTTGAAGCCCTCGAGGAAAATCGTTTGAAGACTTCCTGCACTTCATGTTTGTAAGTAACAATGTGTACCCATGTGTATCGAGAGTAATCATCAACAATAACAAATCCATATTGAGATGCATCATTTGAAACTGCAGAATAATGGTTAGGACCGAAGAGATCCATGTGAAGCAATTCAAATGGACGAGTAGTAGTCATGATAGTCTTTGTTGGATGCTTAGCCTTGGTCATATTTCCAGCTTCACAGGCTCCGCATAAGTGATCCTTAAGGAATTTGACATTCTCAATGCCAATGACATGCTTCTTCCTTGCAAGCGTGTGCAAATTCCTCATGCCTGCATGACCAAGTCGTCGATGCCATAGCCAGCCTTCTGAAGCTTTTGCAAGTAGGCACACGGCTGGTTGTGGTCCTGTAGAGAAATCAACAATATACAAGTCTCCTCTCCTAAAGCCTTCGAAGACTTTGGAATTGTCAGCTCTCATGATCACAACACAACGATACTTGCCAAAGACAACAACCATATAAAGATCGCAAAGCATTGAGACAGACATGAGGTTGTATCCTAAGGACTCGACAAGCATGACTTTGTCCATGTGTCGATCCTTTGAGATCGCAACCTTACCTAGACCCAATACCTGACTTTTGCCTTTGTCAGCGAAGATGATATGCTTCAGATGCGATGGAGATAAGGGAGCATCCATCTATAGATCCTTGTCACCAGTCAAGTGATTTGTACATCCACTATCGAGGACCCACTCAGTGGCTTTGGGTTGATCATCCTGCAGATGAATTAGTGCAGCTTACGAACTCATATACTTCATAAGTGAAGAATATGACATCACAATTCATCAGATCAATTTCATCAAGCAACAGAATAGATAAAGCAATATGAGGACGTGAGAAGTGAGAGTTCATTTCTTCATGATTAGCCTGCGTCCTTTCAGGCACTTTTCAGGTCTCCAGCAAATTCTTCAGACGTTTGAGCACGTCTAGAGACCTGACCCTGCAGAAGAGATTAGTTCTTTTTCTTCACCACCCACATCTGAAGGGGTGGCAAAGAGTTCATCACTCTGCGAGCTTCATACGAGAAAGGTGACATAGAAGCCAGACCATTTTGTTTCACATAAGAGGAGTTAGGGTAAGCATATGAATAAGCAGAGAAATTCTTCAAGGACTTCTGAACATAATGGTTAGAAGAATAATGCTCATATTCATAGCCTTAGCTCTTCCCTGCGAAACAGAGTTGTTAGCACAATGATGTTCATATGAGGACTTTGATCCTTTTGAGGAATTTGATCCACGTGAGGAATTTGGTCCGTATGAAGAGTTTGATCTGGGGTTCCTATTCTTCACAGGTGGAGTCATGAGGACATTCACCTGAAGACTTTCAAGCCACATTTTGGGAACCCAGATTTTCTTCATAGGGGAACCGTTCCTGCAGTTAGTGCCAACATATCTAGCAAATACTTCACCATTCTGATTTTTGAACAGTTTATAGTTGGAGTCAAATGACTCATCAGAAGAATGAGGAGATTCACATGTAAAGCCAGATAGATTAGATGGATCAACTGGAGGTCCCTTTGCAGCAACCCATGAGGTTTTGGGGTACTGCTCAGGCTTCCAATATGTACCACCAGCATTGAGTTTCCTCTCAAAGGCAATACCCTCTTTCCTAGGGTTCCTGTTGAGGATCTGCTTTTTAAGCACATCACAAAGAGTCTGATGCCCTTTGAGGCTTTTGTACATGCCTGTCATGTACAATTCCTTCAGCCCTGCATCATCAGTGATACTAGCAATGTCCTCATATGAGGAATTAGTGATAGCAGAGACAATTGAAGAATTTGTAGCATTATAAGCATTTGAACATTCAGGTGAAGAATTAGCAGATTCACATTCAATGCATTTCAAACATGGAGGAACAATTTCTTCCTGAGAAGCGTTGATTTGTTGAGCAAGTAATGAATCGCGCTCCTTCTGAAGATCTTCATAACTCACTCTTAGCTTCTCAAGATCTTGCTTTCTTTGAAGAAATTCGTAAGAAAGCTTCTCATGGTCAGATAAGAGAGTGTTATGATGACTTTGAAGGTTGTCAAACTTAGACTGAAGTCTCTGAAGATTTTCAGTCAAGGTTTTAGTGCGATCCATTTCTTCACCCAACATATCATCGCTTTTGTCTAGCATGTTTTGAACCTTTTCCAAGGCCTTTTGTTGTTTAGTGGAAATACAAACAAGCTTGGTATAGCTAGGTCCAAAATCATCATCAGATTCATCATCACTAGACTCGGATGAGGAACATTCGGTTACCTTGGCACCTTTTGCCATGAGGCATGGTGCAAAAGATGATGGTTCAGGTTCGAAAGTCATCGTTTTGAGTGATTCCTTGAAATCCTCAAACCAGGGATCATGACAAGTTCGATGAACTTCATAGACGTCAGAGATTCGGTCCCAGATAAGCTTCGCATTGCAAAGATGCATAATGCGCCTGAATTCATCTCTGGATAGGCAGGAACAGATGATATCCTTCGCCATGATGTCAAGTCGAGTGTACTTGCGAATATCATCAGTGTTCGCCATCTTGCATAGATCGGTAAGACCAATCTCAGTGACGGTCCACAGCTCGCTGTTCATTGCCATGAGGCGCTTCCTCATCATGGCCTTCCACTTGGGATAATCATGACCGTCAAAGATGGGGCATGTCACTTTCTTCATACCTGCGGTCGACATAACTAAAACTCTAGGCGGTTAAACCAAAATCACACGGAACAAGGGAGTACCTTGCTATGATACCAATTGAAAATGCGTTATATCGACTAGAGGGGGGTGAATAGGCGATTTTTATGAATTCTTCACTGAGGAATTTGCAGGTGAGGAAATTCCTTAGCAAAGAACTACTTGTAGCGGAATAAGTACTCAAAAGTAAACATAGCAGAACACAAGCATGGTCATCATGATGAAATGAAGACAAGCACAGAGTACAGAAAGCGTAAACACAAGATAACACAGGATGAAGACAAACGGACTGAAGAAATTGAACTGAGGAGATTGAGAAAGTCTTCAGTCAAAGCCTTCAAACACAGATATGAACAAGTGCACAACACAGTAATGAGGAAGTGAAAGAGTTAAGGAAATAGAACCAGTAAGCTTGGTGAAGACAATGATTTGGTAGACCAGTTCCAACTGCTGTCTCAGTTGTACATCTAATTGGAGCGGCTAGGTATTTAAACATGAGGACACACAGTCCTCACCGTATTCTCCTTGAGCTAAGGCCACACAGACCTCTCCCAATCACTCGTGGTAAGTCTTCAGGTGACTTCCGAACCTTCACAAACTCGGTCACTCTGCGATCCACAATTCCTCTTGGATGCTCTAGACCATGACGCCTAACCGTCTGGAAGAAGCACAGTCTTCAAAGGTAACAAGCGTCGGATCCACGCAGGATCAATTTCTTCTGTGATGCTCAATCACTTTGGGTTTGTAGGTGTTTGGGTTTGGGTTTTCCTCACTCGATGATTTTTGCTCAAAGTCCTCGGAGGATGGGATGCTCTCAAATGACAAGTGTCAGTTTCTCTCGGAGCAGCCAACCAGCTAGTGGTTGTAGGGGCGGCTATTTATAGCCTAGGGAGCAGCCCGACATGATAAGACATAAATGCCCTTCAGTGATATGACCGTTAGGTGGGTAGATATTTTGGGACAGCTGGCGCGTAGCACAACAATGGTCGGAATTTTGAGTATCAAATACCTCAGGGCTATCATGTTCCTCACTGTGTAGGCAATCCACACTGGCGAATTCCTAACTCCTTAGTCAGAACAAATTCCTCAGCGACCAGAAGAACTTCGTCTCTGTCACTGAAGAAATTGACTGAACTGTATGAGATTTCCAATGGCTTCACTCGAAGGGATTGGTAGGTGTAGGATTTTGAGTTGAGCATCACTTGGAAATTTTTCCTTAGTATTTCCTCGACCCCCTTTAACAGTATGGTGTTTCCTATGACTCAAGAAAGAGAAAATGAAACTACGAAAACAAAAGTCTTCACGCTTCATGTTCCTCAAATGAATACCAAGTCTTCAAGGTCACACCAATTTCTTCACTTTCAAAGTCTTCAGAAATCCAAAGTCTTCAGTCGAAGAACTTTATATTTAGGAGTCGACTTTCTCTGTAAATATCAAACTTCTCATAGACTGATAGACTTGTGTACACTCATAAACACATTAGTCCCTTAACCTATAAGTCTTCAATACACCAAAATCACTAAGGGGCACTAGATGCACTTAAAAGAGGCTAGTTACAAGAAAACTAGGTTTCGACTCTAACCAGCAATCCGTCACATCTAGAGTGCTCGCTTGCCTAGCACACAAATGGGCGGAGGTGTTTGCTGATCTAGAAATATGCCCAATAACAAAAGAAGTAAAACACAAGGCATGCTCCCCTATTTCACCTATGATAGGCGCCACCACTGCTCTTGAAGTATGACGCAAATTCCAGAAGTTAACAAGGTCCTGTCAGTCAGCCTCCATGATGACCTTGGAGAAACCTCACAGTTTTGCAAAAAGGACACCGTCTCGCAAAGCGAAAGCTTCAGCAATTAGTGGATCTGTGATCCCATTGTATGGTTTACACCAAGCTGCCAGGAACGCAGAGCGAGTTCTCACGACTCCTCCACCACCACCCCTACGAGCATCCATAGCTATGCTGCCATCGGTGTTAATCTTCACCCAGTTCTCGTCCGGCGGACGCCAGCCATGGCCAGGCAGAATCCGGGCATGCTCATGGGGAATATCAAGTAAAGAAAGTGCATCACGGGTCATGATCATGGACTGCACAGGACTGGTAGCTCCTTTATCACGTGTGATGTTATTTTGGGAGGTCCATATAGCCCAGATGATGGAAACCAACTTTGCCCTTTCAGCTTCAGAGAAGCGAGGATCACATAAGATGTCCTTCTTCCAAGTAAGAGGATGTAGGTCTGGCCGTTTGATTTGCAACCACTCTTGCGCCTCATCCCAGAATTTCCTTGCATGAGAACAATGCATGAGAGCATGCATTAAGGTCTAATCAGTGTGCATGCATAATTTGCATGTGCTTTTAGTAGAGACGTGGTGATGCTTTAGCAAGGATTCAACAGGTAGAATTCCTCGCAGCACGCGCCACCAAAACACTTGTACCTTGGGCATTACTTGGAGCTTCCACAACCGAGACCACAACTGTTTTCCTGTCTCTGAGGTTTCCGTATACGTCCCTTTCTCTAGAGCTTTATGCTCATTCTGATTCACTAGAGAGCAATACACATATTTTACAGTGTAGGTCCCAGACTTCTCAAACTCCCATGCCAAGATATCTTCATTTCCACCCGTTCTGATGGGTATATTTAGGATTGCATCTGCTTTAGGGGGGATGAAAGTATGTCTGATAACATCAACCTTCCACATACCAATATCATCATCAATTAAGTCTGACACCAAACTTACTTGCGCATTACCGATTCGAGTAGGTATCACGGACACGGTATTGGAAATCCACTTATCCTCCCATATGGAAATCGTTGTTCCAGTACCAACACGCTTTATCACACCGGTATGCAGGGCTTTCCTTCCCTCGATGATAGCTCGCCAGGTAGCTGAAGAACTTTTAGGTGCCGTAGCTTGCATAAAATCAGTGAACGGAAAGTATCTCCCTTTTAAGTACACGAGCACACAGAGAATTAGGTTCTGTGATCAATCTCCAGCCATGCTTGCCTAACAAGGCTAGGTTGAACAGTTCGAGGTCCCGAAACCCCATTTCCCCACTGATTTTTGGTCTTGACATTGCATCCCAGGACAACCAATACATAGATCGCTGATCTAGGGATGAAAGTACTTTGCCATGAGCGACACCAAGCTTTTACACACCTTCTTCGTCAATTTGAAACAGGACATGCTGAAGGTTGGTATAGCTTGTGCCACAGTTTTTAATCTGACTTCTCTTCTCACAAAAGAAATCATACGTTCTGAGCCTCCTTGGAGCTTGCTACGAATGCTCTCTCGAATATGATCAAAAGTTCCACTCGTAATCCACCCCACTGCAGTGGGAAGACCCATATATCGTTCACTGAATGCTTCAACCAAGATATTCAGAATTTTCTTTAACCTTTGACGGGTTGTAGCAGGAGTATTCGGACTAAAATAAATGGAACTCTTTTCTTTGTTTACTGCCTGACCCAAACATTCCCCATAAATCCGCAATATATCATTCAGCCGGTGGCCACTCGGCTCCATCGCTTGCATGAATATTAAGCTACCATCCGTGAAGAGTAAGTGGTTTATCCGCGGTGACCGATAACTCACTCGAATCCCTCTATCCACTTGAGCCCCTCCATAATTATTCAGCAAGGGGTAAACCCCTCGGCACACAAGAGGAAGAGGTATGGTGATATAGGATCACCTTGCTGTAAACCACATGAAGGGGTGAAGAAAGGCAGCAATTCACCATTAACCCGAATAGAAAATCTCACCGATGTCACACACTTCAGGATCAATCTCACAAACTCTGCACCAAACCCCAGTTTCAACATGATTGACTCGAGATAGTGCCATTCCACCCGGTCATATACGCCTTCATCATGTCTAATTTTACTGCACACACTGCATTTGCCCCCTTCTTCCGTCTCCTCATTGTATGCACACTTTCATGCGCAATTAACACATTGTAAGTGATTAGGCGGCCAGGAACAAAGGCACTCTGTTCATCACCAATAACCTCGTCCAAACACTATCGTGTACGGTTAGCAATAGCCTTGGCAGCAATTTTATACAAAACCAGACACAAAGAGATAGGATGGTATTGAGATATTTTTGTGGAAACTGTACCTTTGGGATTGACGTAATAGAAGTGTCATTCATACCCTCTGGTAGTTCTCCCCCATTCAAGAAATCCAGCACAGCCGGAACAATGTCATCTTTCAAAAAATGCCACTGGCGCTGGAAAAAACCCGCCGTAAACGCATCCACTCCCGGGGCTTTCGACGGAGCCATTTGAAAAAGAGCATTTGTGACTTCCTCCTCAATGTATAGCTTTTCTAACTCATCATTCATGGCATCTGTCACCCGGTGAGGGATATGCTATAATAATTCGTCGGGTTGATGAAACCCTCTTGATGATTATAATGCTTAATAAAAGGCTAGAACCTCCACATGATCCTCTTTTGCAGAACTTCATTTTGAGCCATCAGCACGTTCCAACCCCTCAATTTTGTTCATGCGTTTACGTTGTGAGGCCTGGGCCTGGAAGTAGCCCGTGTTTCTGTCCCCCTGTCGTAACCATGTGACTCGGGACCTTTGACGAATCCAGATCTCTTCTTGCTGGAGTGCAAGTTTCAGCTGTTTTGTGACCTCTTTTTCTTCATCAGATGCCTCCCTTCCAACTGTCTGCTCCCGCAGCCTTGTAAGCTTCTCACACAATTTGCGGATTTTATGCGCCAAGCAACCAAACTCACGTGCTCCCCAGGATGACAAGTCTTCTTGTAGCTGCTGCAATGCTTGGTTAACCCCTTGCAAACCTGAACTCCCGCACCTCTGTTCTATTTATCAAGAACTAGCTTGTCATAGTCGACGTGTGTTTGCCATACATCTTCGTACCGAAACGGTCGATGCCCTCTTGTTCGATTTTCCCAAAGACGCTCCGGAGATCCGCCATGACGAAACAGTGGTCCGACTCCGTAGCCACAATGTGCCGCACTTTGATGTTTTTGAACATGCTCATCAAAGCTGCATTGCCAAGCTCTGTCAATTCTGGCTTTGACATTTGACCCCCTGATTGTCTATTATCCCATGTATATTCTACTCCCGTCCATCCCAAATCAGTAAGCATACACTCATCTGTGACTTCCCGGAGCGCACGCATCTGCCACTCGGGACGTGGTGTTCTCGAGAAGTGTTCAAAACCAAGCAACTTTTCATTGAAATCTCCGATGCACATCTAGACTTCATGCTTGCAAAAAGTGTTCTCATGAACCTCCAGCTATGGTGTCTATCCTCAGCCCGTGGAGCTCCATAGAAACCGGTTACTCTCCATACCATAGCTACGTTATTCTTCCTCTGCACCATAACATCAATATGGCCGGCACTGTAGTTCTTTAACTCAACATCAAAATCAGCTGTCCAAAACATGCCAATCCCTCCGCTAAGTCCCACACTGTTAACTGCGAAATAGCCCGCAAAACCGAACAAATTCTGTAAGCTTTCCACTCTTCCTGCCGCTATCTTTGTCTCCATAACGAAAAGGAGACCGAGCACTTCTTGCTTCACGATACCGTGAAGCTCGTGAACTGCCCCAGGGTTCCCAAGCCCCTGGCAGTTCCAACTCAAGCAACTCATTGTCCCGGGCAGGGCTGACTTGTAGCCTCTGCCAAATTCTCAGAGCTAGTTGGTGTGGGTTTCTTTTTCTTTGGTTCACGTATCTCTCCCTCCCCAACTGCTGGATCGAGTTCATCCTTCTGACCCTCTACCAGTGAGTTTGTATCACCAGCACTTGCCTCCATCTCATTATGAGCTGAGTTCATGAGAAGAGGCATCTGAACCTGCTTGTACACTTGTTTCGTTCCCTGAGGTCCATCCTTTCTTTTGTTTTGTTGTGTGCTCGGTTTCAATGGGGATGTGACCTCCGTACCGCCATATGCTCCCGAGGTGTAATTGCAAGTTTCTACCTTACTGTTTTGCGTGCCACTTTGATCTTGGCCTCTTACGATCCTCCGACGCGTGCAGACCCCTCCCAAAAGGAAGATCACCATTCTCGTCTCTTGTCCCAGGCATCAGACAGTATAGATCAGAGTGTACTAGCCGCCCACACGAGAAGAAAAAGTGAGGGACATTATCATACTGTATGTCATACGGATCCATGCACTTTCTCCTCTTTGATTCAATCTGTATCCATCTCCTCAAGGGCTTGTCCACCTCTACCGTGACTCGCGCCCTCAGGTACCCAGCAGTCTGATCAAATTGTACCATAGTTGCATACTGATCAATCTGTTTAGCAATTGCTTTGCTCCACTTACCATCACGTAGATTGAAGGGGAGGTTAACAACTCTAGCCCATATCTGTAACTTGTTGAATTTTAAATCCGACGGCCTCATGCACTCCTCAAACTACGACAAAATTACAGCATTCTTACTCACATGCCATGGGGAACCAGCCCATACACGATCACGATCCCTCTGATTAGCAAATTCAGCCACGAAAATATTATCCCAAGCTGGCCGGAAGGACAATCCCTTAGGGCTTCCCCATGCGGGACGCAAAGCACTCGAGATGGTTTGGATGTGGAAAGTATGGCGATGAAGAACCTTTCCTGCTAGCATCCACTTCTCCAGCCCCTCTTCACAATCATCCAATACGAGCGGCGTTGCTTCCTCCTCTGAGATCTCCAACTTACCCAAAGCCTCCGCTAACTTTTCCCTCGTCGTCGAAGGCGACAGGGGCTCCTTACCCCGGCCACGATCCGGGATTCCAGCCATCCCCGATCGGCTTCTCAAGACGCCTCGTTGACAATCTCAACGAGCGCCACCACCAGTCCACCCTCCAAAACCCTAATCGCCTCTCCCGATGCACTAGGTTTTCCGGGGGAAAAAGTAGGGTATTTTTTCTCTTAGTCTTTGCCAAGGAAGAAGAATGGCCTGAGCGTATAAGCTCATTTTTTATGTGTGTATAAGTTCGTTTTCGGGAGAAAGGGAGGGCCACAGGAGCCTGGCTGGAAAACTGTAAGCCCGACCAATTGTAAACATGAAACTAGACGACACCCATATAATGCTGGGGTTGCCCCTTCCGGCGCATCTACATCCGTGAGAATTATAGCTTGCTTAGGCCTTGTACAATGCAAGACACTTAGGAGGGGTGCTTAGAGAAATAAACCAGTCTTTCTTTAAGCACCGGTGCTTATTTGTAGAGGGTAAACGCTTAATTAGGCGTCTCTCCTGTAGAAATAGGCACTGGTGCTTCAGAAAAACCTCGTTTAGTTTTGAAGCACCTCCCTAAGCATCTAGCATTGTACAAGGCCTTATAGTGAGAGTATCACCATCTCGCCACGCTGTGCTCTCTTTGTTCGATGTGTTCGCTTCGCTAGTTCGCTTTGTCTTTTTTGTGTGTGTTTTCTTTTCATTCGGGTTTTTTTCTATTTCTTCAATGGTTTTCTTCACTTTTCTGTTTTTAGTTTGTTTTTTCTCTGCTTTTACTTATTTTTCACTACTTTTCACTATTCTTCGGTTTTCTTTGTCTCTTTCTTGTTTTTTCTTTCTTTACCTTTTCTCTTCAATTTTTTGTTCCTTTCCTCGGGGTTCTCCCATTTTCTTTGCTTCCTTATCGTTTTACACTGGTTTTTCTTCGGTTTCTTGATTTTTTCTTTGGTTTTATTTTGTTTCTTTCTTGCTTTTTCTTTTTTTTTCTTTGTTATACTTTGGTTTCCTCTGGTTTTACCGCAATTTGTTTTCACTTATTTTTATGTTTCTTTGTCGCTTTTCATCATTGTTCCTATTTCTTCAGCACATATATATTCTTTAGCGCACATTGTATATTTTTTGGTGTAGACATGAAGCATTTTCTTGATACATGTTCGGCATTTTCAAATAACCGATGTACATTTTTCTTAAAAAAACATGATATGTACACTTTTTTAAATATATGTCAACAGTTTTTTGAATACATGCTGAACATTATTTATAGTAAGAAACATTTTTTAAACTGCATGAGCATTTTTAAATACATGATTAACAATTTTTACAACATATGCTTTTGAAATCATATTTTTCCATACACATTCGTAAAAATTTCGTTTACACTAGGAACATTTTTCCCTACACATTTAACAATTTTTGACAGTGATTACTATTTTTGACAACTTTTATTTTATGATTTTACAATTTCTATACAAATTCTACATTTTTTATACACGAGGAACATTTTTTATATACATGTTTGATATTTTGGAAATACATAGTTAATCTTTTTAAACATATATTTTTTTCATCTCTACTTTTCCCGTAAACATTGTATATTTTGTATACATCAGGAAACATTATATATATACACGTTCAACATTTTCTAAATATACGATAATTTTTTAAAACATATATTTTCATGTATAATTTATGCATACACATCCTATATTTTTTCTATACATCAGAAAATATTTTTTTACCTTTAGCATTGTCCACCATTCTTTTAAAAAACTTATATTTTTTTATGTCTACCCTTTTCCAAATACATTGTTCATTTGTTGTATACATCGGAAACATTTTTTTATACATTTAACATTATTTTAATGCATGATTAATATTTTTGAGAAAAAAAGCAAATTGTTTTGATTTCTTATTTTTTGCAAACACATTGTACAATTTGTGTACACTTTTTTTGTATACATCAGAAACATTTTTAAAACACATTTAACATTTTTGAAATGCATGATTAACATTTTTCAACCTTTGTATACAAAGTGATTTTGTAATAGCTATATTAAGAATAATTCGACTTACAAGCAAAAGTAAAAAAATACGACGAAAAAACGAATAATTTTTCTAAAAAAACAAGAAATAAAGCGTTGAAGGCCTGTGTCGCTGCTGGGCTGGCCCAATCGGGCGGCTGCCTTCAGCGAGATATCCTACTGTTTAGCTTGAGATTCTAAAAAAAAAGAAGATAAAAAAAAACAGTCTAGCTTGACGCGAGACATAGGCCCAGGGGGCTCCTCGCAGTGGCTCGAGTTGTGCCGGCCCAG
>NC_057799.1:157380462-157391560 GCF_018294505.1 Triticum aestivum | reverse complement strand
AAAAATCTGTCAACATAAAAAACTTGGAAAATGTTGACCAAACATTAAAAAATGATAAATTTGTATAGAGAAAATGTTTCAAACGTACATTAAAATGTATACAATATTTTTTGTATGAACAATTTGATAATATATTTTAAAAATGTTAATAAGACATTTGGAAAATCTTGAACAAGTATTTCAAAAAAAATATCAAGCGTTTAGGTAATTTTAAATGTGTATAGAAAAAAAATGATGAGCCTGTATTAAGAATATATGAGAAAATTTTGATCATGTATATAAAACTGTTTGATCAAGCATTTGAAAATTGTGGAACAAATCTTTGAAAAATGTTAATCAAGTATTCAAAAAATGTTAAATGTGTACAGAAGAGGTGTTGAACATCTACTAAAAAATGATGGAAATGTTTGATCTTGTACATAAAAATATTAATCAAACATTTAGAAAAAAAATCTTGAACAAGTATTTGAAAAAAAGGGTTACTCAAGAATTTTGAAATATTAAATGTATTTAGAAAGAAAATATTGTCCATGTTTTCAAAGAATCTTAAATATTGCATTTAAGAAATGGTAATCAAGTATTTGAAATATGTTAAATGTGAATAGAAAAAACGTTGACCATATGTAAGAAAATGTTAACTGCTTATTTGAAAATTTTCAACCATGTATTAAAATTTTAAACTGTGTATAGGAAAAATGTTGACAATCTATTCGAAAAATGTAAACCTTGAGTTTGAAAAATATTAATCAAGCATTTGAAAAATGTAAAATGAAAAAAAAGCTGATAATGTATTAGAAAAATGTTAAATTTGTGTTTGAAAAATGGTTAGCATGTATTAGGCAACTCTTGTTGACATATACAAAAATGTAGAACGAAAGCCAGAAGAAACAAACAAAACCGCAAAATTACAAATTAAAGCAAAGAAAAAGATGAAGAAATAAACCAAAGTAACAAATGCAAAAGAATGAAAAACTGACAGGAACAAATAAAAAAAAGTAAAATGAAGAGAAAAAATTAAATAAAATGGAGAAGATATAACAAAATCAAACAAAAAACAACAAGGGAAAAAATAAAGAAACCGGAGAAAACCACGTAAAAATGAAGAGAGAAGAATCGACGGAAAAAGAAACGAAAAAAAAGTAATGAAAAAAGAAAAAGGAAAAAAGGAAACCGGTGAACAAACCTAGTTTTTGCATTTTGGTGTTGCGCCCGAGTTATTTAACACGAACTCAATCTTCGCTCAGTGGCCATCAGTGTGAGTGCGACGAAGCAACCAGAGATCCCAGGTTTGATCCCCCACGCTTTTAAATCACTAGTAGGCGGTCATAATTACTCCAGACGCTTCAGCGAGAGAACCATACGTCTCGCTTGATGCGAGACATAGCTGTCGGGACGCCCATCGAGGACATGCTCCTTTCGAGACCGACATGGCGTCGCCTAAATGGGCCGACCCAGCACTCGCCCACGTGCCACTTCGTAGGTTTCTTTAGTTCATTTCTTTACTTTTGTTAATATTTTGAAACTTTTAAATGTATATATTTGAAAACACGCTTTACTTATTTTTTTTAAAAAAATTAATTACCCAATATCAAAATGTTCACGTAGTGTGAAAATTTTGTTCAATCGATAGTTATAAGATGTTCATTACATTGAAAAATATGTTTGAGCCATCTAAAAAATGTTCACATGTTTAAATGTTTTTCACATATTTTTGTAAAAAAATATTTAAATGTAAAAAATGTTTGCATAATTCCTATTGTTTTCCATGAAATGTACCCAATTTTTTCAAGCAATTTTGAAAAATATTCGTGACATATGGAAGATGCTCTCCATGTATTTAGAATGTTCAAACGCATGAAAAAATGTTCGACCAGTATAAAAATATGTTCAATGTGCATTATTTTTCATTCTTTATCCAAAATGCTTAACGTGTATTAAAAAAATGGAGAAGACCATCATTCAGTGAAAAGCGGTGAAAACCATGCGGAAAAGATGTTATCAAGTTTCTGAAAAATATACAAATCTTAGGAGGGTGATTTTCTATTGCCGTGTAAAATTTCAAGTTTAAACACATTTCGGGATGTGAGATATAAAAAAAAGCAAATTCGGCGACGAATAGTGTCGAACACATCTCATAATGTGTTTCAACTTGGAATTTCACATGTCAATAATAATCACACTCTTGACTTCTGGTATTTCGTAGATTTTTGTAAACTTTCGAATGTGGTTTTTGCAAAGTTTTCTTTGGATATTTGTTTTCATGTGATATTATCCCTTAAAAAATGTTCAACATGTGTTAAAAAATATTCAATGTGTATCTAAATAATTGTTTAATGTGTTTTCTGAAACTGTGCAACGTGTACTCGAGAAAATGTATATCTGAAAAAAACTCTAACGTGTATTTAAAAAAGCTGAATGTGTACTCAGAAAATGTTGGTACACTAAAACATGTTGAATTAAAAAAAATCATGAATTTGAAAAGAACAAAAAATAAAGAAATAAAACGAAAATTGAAAATAAAAAGAAAAGACAGAACATCGAGAAAAGAAAACAAAAAACAAAACAAAAAGAAATGCAAAGAAGAAGAAAAAAAAACCCGAAAACTTTCTGGAACCGCCAAAACTAGAGTAGAAACTTCTCAGAACAAACGCTAAATGGGTTGGGCCACTTTAGTGCTCTCTATAGTTGAGGCTAGGTTACCTCTACCCCGCCGTATGAAGGTCACGCAGAGAGCCGTCAGCCGTGTATGCCTGACACATGGCGTTTAATGGAAGGAAGTCCTCCAAGCAGAGAGCCGTGTGTGCCTGACACATGGCGTTTTAATGGAAGGAAGTGCTTGCTCCAGAAAAAGCAACGCATGACGTTCGGAAGGAGTTACCGATGGTTTTTAGACGCCACTCCATGGAGGCGTTGCACAAACGTCTTGTCATGCAGCGGTCATCTAATCACCTCTGAACGACAACCCCAAGGAGCCTAGGACATCGATAACGTTGGCAGTCACCACCACCGCTCTCGGTTTAGCCAATGGCGTGCGCAAAAAAACTAGTCCATGTGGCCAGCCGTACTAGCTCTTACATATATGTGTGGCCAACGAGGCATGAAGGCATTTCTTTTTCTACAAGGGGTAAAAAGTGTCAATAATTTTCTTAAGTTTAGTAAAAAGAGACCAAGTCGCCAATGACCGGTATCAGGATGAAGCTCGTCGCCGTCGCCGCCATGGTTGCCACGCTCGTCGCCTCCGCGTCCCTGGCCCCGGCGCCAGCCTCTGCCATGCCCCTTTTCGCGGCCTCCTTTGCCGCCGCCGCCTCCGATACCCCTTCTGCTAGATCCGTTGACTGCCCATCGCGGTGGCGTACGAAGACCCTTCTTCGCCTGTCCGTCTTGGTTTACTCGCCGTCTTGGTGTGTGTGTGCGTGTGTTCGCGTCGTGGTGTGAGGTGTGGGAGGTGTCTAGTACGTGTGCTAGTGTGCCATTCTTTATGTTGGTGATCATGTACTTACTCTTTTGTTCTTGCTATGAATGAGACCATTTGTTTGATTCTTTCCAGCTTATTCCTAATATCACTTTGATGCACCTAATATCCAACTGAGATGCTGAATTTTCGCATTTGGTACGTCACAAATTTTTGTGCTAATAAAATCTCAGTATACAAATGAAACTAGTACCAAATTAACTCTATTCAACGTCTAATTTGTCATATGAAACATCCATTTGTTGCATGTGATCAACAAAACCTCAATTATTCAAACCTCGGTGCCACAAGAACACACTAACTGAGGTGAAGAAACGGGGAGTCTCTACCTTGCCATAGCAAAGGCAGCCTCTACTTTTCCCCTCACGGGTGCCATCAATTTCTCATCCCACGGCTCCTGAACTACCCACCTCTCTCTACGCACGACAATCGGCCCAAACTGAAACAAAGCCAGCCCATATTTGCCCAGAGAAGGCCCAACTAGAGGATGTGGAGGAGGGAAAGCGGGGAGCTCCTGTTCGGCGCCCTAAGCACCCGAACAGGTTTCTGGCGCCCGCAGCAGCACCTTGTGGGCCGGCCCGCGATGGGAAACGCAGCTAAGAAAAATCGGCAGAAAAACGCAAAAAACGGCATCTTCAGGAGTCGAACTCGCGTCGCCCGCATAGGCCTTCTTCAAGATTAGCTAACCAGCACAGACGTTCCGCACTTGTGGTCTGATTCCGCTAACACTTGGTGAAGTAGTATGGCCGCGCTATTTAATTATCACTTTGCTTTTGTATTTGCTTAAAAAAATCGTGAATTTAATAACGTTCTTCGATTTTGAGACAAAAGTTCACATACTTGAAAAAAGTTTATCAGTTTGGAGAAAATAGTTCATCATTTTTTAATATAAAGTTCTAAACTTAAAAAAGTTCACCGATTTTGGAAAGCATTATGAAAAAGTTCATCGGTTTTGAAAAAAGTTCACCGGTTTTGAAAAAAGTTCAATGATTTTGGAAAAAAGTTCATCGAGTTTGAAAAATAGTTCATCGATTTTGAAAACAGTTCACAAATTTGACAAGAAAAATTCATCAATCTTTTAAAAATTTCATCGAATTTGAGAAAAGTTCTTCAATTCGAAAAAGTTCATCGATTTTGAAAAAAATTCATAAAGTTTTTGAAAAAAGTTCATCGGTTTCGAAAAATGTTCATCGAGTTTAGAAAAATAGTTCATCATTTTTTAAAAAAGTTTACAAATTTTAAGGAACAATTCATCAATCTGGAAAAAGTTCATTGGATTTGGAAAAATTTCATCGAATTTGGAAAAAAAGTTTAACAAATTTTAAAAAAATCATTGAATTAGAATGTTCAACAAATTTTAACAAAGTTCATTATTTCTAAAAATGTGGATGGATTTGGACAAAAACATCAAACGAGGAAGAAGGAAAAAGAAAAAGAAAACAGAAAAAAGAAAACAGAAAAACGAAAATAGAAAACAGAAAAAACAAAAAACAAAAAAAGGAAAAGGAAAAGAAAACAAGGATAAGTAAAACAAGTGATGGAAATTAGTGCATACAGGTCCTGTGGTGGGGTGGTAACCATTTTGCTCTTTGAACCAGTTAGTCCTTGGTTCGATTCCCAGTTGTGGCCGTATTTTTGCGCTTTGAATACTCTAGCTGCAGAGCTAAACGAGCCGAGCCCACCTAAAGCGCCTGCAGGCGCCGGTTTGCAGAAAACCGAAGAAACCGGCGCCTGCAGCGCCAAATAGGTTTTCCCGGGAAAGCGAGGATTGCAACTTATGGCGGGGGCGCGGGTGTGTAATGCAGGTTCTCGTCTCAGTTAGCGATTGGGGCGACCGTCGGGTGCCTGGACGCCTGGACAGGTCACCGGCTGCGTCGTCCTAGTTGAGCGTCAGAGCAGATCGAAGCGGCTCGACTTCACTTTGCTTCAAGTTCGTGTCCCTATCAGATTTCAAGCAATAGAGACTGCCTAGTATTGTATTTCAGACTCATGTTCAAGTGGTCGAGAGCGGGAACCCAAGCTGCCTAGTATACTATTTGCCTGAAATATTCATCTTTTCACTGCCTATTTCATTGAAAATCCAAAAAAATGGATGCTATGCTCTGCTATAAGTTCTGGTCTCACAAATTCCTGAATTTGACATATCAGCTACAAGCTAATCCAGAATGTTGTTTGTTGGTGGACAACACACTTGATTGCCTTCAAAAGCAGCATCAAGAAAAAATGTGTACATCTACTAGTATTTTGAGTGATTCATATAAAGTCCAACATGTTGTGCCGCAGGATGAAGGTTTGCTTAGTGTTGCACGCTTAAACAAAAAGAAGGGTCAGAAAAAGAGTTCAAAGCAACATATAAGTTGGCTCGAGAAGGAACACAAGTTTAAAAAGAAAATACCAATACAATTCACACTATGTTTAGATGTCTGTATTGGGTTGTTCAATTGGATTTGGTAATGGGCTAACCCCAATACAGACGTTTGGATGTACTCTGAAACGGAAACGAATATGCAGGGGTTTTCGCTCGCACACGCCCACCCAATACGGAGGCCTGTTCCTCCTATTTCGCCCGAACTGCCTCGCTCCCGCAAAATAAAACGTTTCGGGCTTTCTTTCCTCCTCCACCACGAGATAACATAAGGGTTCGAGAGAGGAGAGCGGCACCTGGTAGATCGACGACGGCGCCCTGGCAGATCCACCATGGCGGCGTAGGTATGGTCGCCGCCTTCCTTTACCTTCTCCCTCTGCCGTCGTTCCTTCCCCTCTTCTGATGCCACCGCGAGCTGGTTCTCTCCGGCCCTGCTCACCGCAACCAGATCCGGTATGATGCCGATGGAGGCAGTCCCCTCTGGTGCCGACCCTTCCTTTCCTTCCTGACAGTGTGGTGGCCCACTACCAGTGCACATCTCTTCTCCCTCGGACCACCTCCTAAGCCGCCCCATCTTCTCTGGCCGCAGTGGCCCTGCCGCCGAAACCTTCTTCCCTAGCTCCAAACAGCGCCCCTTTTGCTCCATCCTTCTTCCCTAGCTCTAGCCAACCCCTTCTTCCTTCATCCCTCTTCCCTAGCTCCAGACAGCCCTGCTCTATTTCTTATTCTTCTCTCCCCATGTCCTTTTGTTCTCTTGTCCGATTAAAATAAAATTTTACTTTTGTTCTCAATCATTTGCTGACCACTGATGTATATTCTTGTTGCAAGTTGGATTAATAATTGGAAGCCCGTTAGGCCGATATGAGGTATGGAGGTTTACAATTTTGTGAACCAATATGCTTGTAGTGGTCTGATGCATATGCTTATGTGTTATATGATGGATATGATGCATGCTGGTCATGCACTTTTGTGAACCAATATGCTTGTGGTGGTCTGATGCATATGGTCATGTACTTTATGTCGAATGATGCATGGTTATATTGAAATTAGCCCAAATTTAACATGATATATGTGCATTGTAGTTGCATCATGTCACAAATGGATTTGATTCCTTCCTTTACCGAAGAGAACAAGAGAAGAAAAAGGAAAATGATCATATTGACAGCGATGTATGTTGAGTCGGTTTGTCTTGGCCTAGCTAGCTTATCTTAGTACGCAAAGAGTACAGAAGTGTTTGGGATGCTTTAGTGACGAGGAGCTTCGATATGTTCATAAGAAGTACTTGCTGAAAGAAATGTACAAATGGGCCAGAAGTAACTTGCTATGATGAGTTGTGCTTAACTAAAAGAAATTTCCATGATCAGTGCACGATGTTGCGTACGAAGTGTGCTATGAAAGATAGCGTATATGTCACTGTCGAAGAAAAGTTTGCCATGTTCTTATTTGTGACTGGACATAGTATCAAAATGAGATGTTGCATGGCACTTACAAGCATTCTTTGGAGACTATTAGTAGGCACTTATCGAATGTGTTAACAGCTATCCTTTCCCTAAGTGCGGAGTTTATCAAGCTTCCTGATCATTCTACTGAACCTCTGGATGATTACAAATGGAAGTGGTTTGGCAATGCCTTGGGAGCACTAGATGGGTCATGTTCATGTTTCTGTCATTGCAGCTGACGAAGGGAGGTATAGGAACGAAAAGCAAGCTATCAGCACTAACATTCTAGGTGTTGTTGACTGGAACATGAATTTTCTTTATGTTTTACCTAGCTGGGAGGGATCTACATCCGAATCCCAAGTGTTGCGTGATGCAATGAGAAACGATCATCAAGATGCATTTGTTATACCTCATGGTATGATTGTTTCTCTTGGCATTTCGTTTATTTTCTATGATAATGTTAGCTAACTCTAGTTGGTACGTCATAGGAAAATACTACTTAGTGGATGCTGGATACACCAATGGACCTAGCTTTCTGGCTCCCTTTAGATCGACTAGGTACTCATACGTCTCCGTCGTATCTATAATTTTTTATTGTTCCATGCCAATATTATTCAACTTTCATATATTTTTTGGCAACTTTTTATACTATTTTTGGAAACTAACATATTGATCCAGTGCCCAGTGTCAGTTCCTGTTTGTTGCATGTTTTATGTTTTGCAGAATATCCATATCAAACGGAATCCAAACGGGATAAAAACGGACGGAGCTTATTTTTTGGAATATTTGGCAAATTCTGAAAGAAAAATCCACGCGAGACGGTGCCCGAGGTGGCCACGAGGCAGGGGGTGCCCCTGCCCCCTGGGCGCGCCGCTGACCCTCGTGGGCCACCCGTAAGGCGGTTGATGCCCTTCTTCGGCCGCAAGAAAGCTAATTTTTGGTAAAAAAAATCATGGCGAAGGTTTCAGTCCAATCGGAGTTATGGATCTCCATATATATACGAAACGGTGAAAGGGCACCAGAGAGAACGCATAAACAGAGAGAGACAGAGAGATAGATCCAATCTCGGAGGGGCTCTCGCCCCTCCCACGCCATGGTGGCCAAGGACCAGAGGGGAAACCCTTCTCCCATCTAGGGGGAGGTCAAGGAGGAAGAAGACGAAGGGGCCCCCTCTCCCCTTCTCTTCCGGTGGCGCCGGAACGCTGCCGTGGCAATCATCATCACCGCAATCTTCACCAACAACTTCACCACCATCATCACCAACTCTTCCCCCCTCTATGCAGCGGTGTAACCTCTCTCTTACCCGCTGTAATCTCTACTTAAACATGGTGCTCAACGCTATATATTATTTCCCAATGATGTATGGCCATCCTATGATATTTGAGTAGATCCGTTTTGTACTATGGGTTATTTGATGATCAAGATTGGTTTGAGTTGCGTGTTTTATTATTGGTGTTGTCCTATGGTGCTCTCCGTGTCGCGCAAGCGTGAGGGATTCCCGCTGTAGGGTGTGCAATATGTTCATGATTTGCTTATGGTGGGTGGCGTGAGTGACAGAAGCACAGACCCGAGTAAGTAGGTTGTTTGCGTATGGGATAAAGGGGACTTGATACTTTAATGCTATGGTTGGGTTTTACCTTAATGATCTTTAGTAGTTGCGGATGCTTGCTAGAGTTCCAATCATAAGTGCATATGATTCAAGTAGAGAAAGTATGTTAGCTTATGCCTCTCCCTCAAATAAATTTGCAATAATGATTACCGGTCTAGTTATCGATTGCCTAGGGACAAATAACTTTCTCGTGACAATAAGCTCTTTACTAAAACTAATTTAGTTGTGTCTTTATCTAAACAACCCCTAGCTTTTATTTACTCGCTCTTTACTTTCTTGCAAACCTATCCGAAAACACCTACAAAGTACTTATAGTTTCATACTTGTTTCCGGTAAATCGAACGTCAAGTGTGCGTAGAGTTGTATCGGTGGTCGATAGAACTTGAGGGAATATTTGTTCTATCTTTAGCTCCTCGTTGGGTTCGACACTCTTACTTATCGAAAGAGGCTACAATTGATCCCCTATACTTGTGGGTTATCAGGTACCACTTGAAAGAGTGGGTTTCAAGTCAACAACAACCCCAAACAGATAAAGAGTTGTATAATTTGCGTCATTCTCGTGCTAGAAATGTTGTGGAAAGAACCTTTGGCTTATGGAAGGAAAAATGGGCCGTCATACGAGACATAAAGGACCAAGTAACAAATGTCCATATGGAGTTAAATAACATATGGATTGTATGACATGCTAATTTTAAATATGAATCCTTGCAGATTTGAATTATGAATGCATGTTGTGTGTACACAACTTTGCAAGGGATAGACAACATATGATGGATGATTTATTGCTGCAAGAAGTTGATGCTGCCCTAGCAAATTTGGAACATGAGCCTGTGTACGGCGGCTGACTTGATACATCACTACAAAAAAAGACACATCCGTGACATTTTGGGCCGAACGATTTTTTTTGGAACAATTGCATTTTTACCCCTAGTTGGTTCCTACCCACGGGTTTTGCCCTTACTTTTCGAGCTTGCTCAGTTTTGCCCTTACTTTTTCCGTCGAGGTCCCTCGAATGCCCTTTGACCGTTTGACCAAAACTTAGAAAATTCATAACTAATTCATATGAACTCAGAAAAATGCAAATAAGATATCAAAATGTTTAGATAAACATTACCTTTATCTGCATATCATTTGCATTCAGGACAAAAGCACCCTTTAAACTACCTGAGGTAATTAATGTTATTAACATTATTAAAAATAAAAAGGTATAAACAATATTTTTTTTCATAAATAAAAATTACATGCAAATGTAGGTGATGTTTTCTGAACATCCAAATATCTTATTTGTATTTTTCTGAGTTCGTATCATCTTGTTAAGAATGTTCTAACGACTTTGACCATTATTTGGAAACTTCATAACAAGTTGATACGAACTTAGAAAAATGCAAATAAGATATCAGGATGTTCAGAAAACATCACCTACATTTGCATGTAATTTTTATTAATGAAAAAATATTGTCTATACCTTTTTATTTTTAATAATGTTAATAACATTAATTACCTCAGGTAGTTTAAAGGGTGCATTTGTCCTGAATGCAAATGATATGCACATAAAGTTAATGTTTATCTGAACATTTTGATATCTTATTTGCATTTTTATGAGTTCATATGAATTAGTTATGAATTTTCAAAGTTTTGGTCAAACGGTCAAAGGGCATTCGAGGGACCTCGACGGAAAAAGTAAGGGCAAAACTGAGCAAGCTCGAAAACTAAGGGCAAAACCCGTGGGTAGGAACCAACTAGGGGTAAAAATGCAATTGTTCCAATTTTTTCTGTCATACATATGACACTTCTATGACGATAATTGTGACAAAACCCGGTATCATCATAGATGTGGTGGGCTCCTACTTCTATGACAAAAAATCATGACATAAAATGGGCTTTTCGTCCTGAGCGGGCCGGAGACGCAGCTGCATGACATTCTTTGGGTCGTCCATGACGGAAAAAACCGTGGTAGAAGCAAGGGCGAGGAAAATTTCAGGAAGTTCCCGGTTACGGTGGGAGGTCGGGGGCCGAGCGATGCGCGTTTCTCTCGTACACGCACGCGCGTGTGTGCGAGGCGTTGGCTCTAACTGAACCCGAGCGAGGCGTTGGGCTCTAACTGAACCCGAGCGATTGCACTGCAGGCTACGCGTTACTGAACCCGAGCGATCGATCGATGGCTGTTAACTGAACCCGATCGAGCTATTCCTTCGCTATTGCTGCTAACTGAA
>NC_057799.1:157365834-157380444 GCF_018294505.1 Triticum aestivum | reverse complement strand
GAATAGTATCCCGTGGAGTCCCGTTTTGCGGTACGCCACACCCTCCCGATGAACAGGACCCCCGTTTCGACCGTAGGAGGTCCGTTTCGTCCGTTTTGCGGTACGCCACACCCTTCCCGATCATCAGGACCCCCGTTTCGACCGTAGGAGGTCCGTTTCGTCCGTTTTGCGGTACGCCACACCCCTCCCGATTAACAGGACCCCCGTTTCGACCGTAGGAGGTCCGTTTCCTCTGTTTTGCGGTACGCCACACCCCTCCCGATCAACAGGACCCCGTTCCGAACGTAGGAGGTCCGTTTCCTCCGTTGTGCGGTACGCCAGGCCTCGTTTCCATCGCCTGTTCCGTCCAAGCCCTCCCGATGAACACGACCACGCAGTCCGTTCCGACCCAGCCGGTTGGCTCCCACGCGTTTCGTTGCCTCCCGATGAACATGACGTATTCCGTTGCCTCCCCATGAACACGACGCATTCCGTTGCCTCCCCATGAACACGACGACGACGCTGTTTCTCCGTTCCGACCCAGCCATGTCAACGAGCCCTCGCCGTACGTATGCGCGAGTAGGCGTTCGAGACCCCGCCCGTATGTACACATACGTGGCCGTATTTTCTTTCTTGCACCCTGGCCGTTGTACGTACGTGTACATGCTACGTGCGTGCCTCTACTATGACACGTGCGCGCCTCTACATCCACCAGTATATATGTACGTACACATTCGCGACCAGAATGACAACGCTACGTACGCTTCGACCAGGTGGGTCCCGACTGTCAGGCACTTCCTTGCGTGCGATGATGTAGCTGGTGGGTCCCAGCAGTCAGGGGGGCGAATCGTTTTCTTTTTTTTCTTCCCGGACGCACTTCCTTGCGTGCGAAGGTGTAGCTGGTGGGTCCCAGCAGTCAGGGGGAAATGTTTTTTTCGTGAAATTCGGTGGCCCGTCCGGTGGGTCCCCGCTGTCAGGTGGAGGAATAATTATTTTGCGCGTAATAAGGAGGCACTTCCTTGCTGCGGCCGTGGACCCAGCTGTCAGCGTCTCCACGCACAATACTCTTTCGATGGAAGTCGGTCGTTGACCACATTGACCACGCCGCGCTGAGAGCACCATGGCGGTGGATGACGGTGAGGCCTAGGAAGGGGACGACACGGAGGCAGGGAAGACTCGGCAGTTGTTTCCCACGCGGAGGGGGGTACGACTGTACGAGGGTTTACTGGTTCATCTGCCGTCGCCGGAGAATAACAGCAGGTGTGGGTGAGTAGAGGGATGGCTAGGCCAGCGATGGGAGTACGGTGGAGCGGTGAGGCCTGCGCGGCAGCATAGCCGGCCGCGGGGAGGAGGGAGCAGGCAATCCCGCCGGCGCTTGTTTGAGCGGCTGGAGCAGGAAGAGCAGAGATTGAAGAAGCAGGACGGCCGTTGGATGGATATCCAACAGTCAGTGCTTGTGCGTCAACCTTTTTTTTAGGAAAGCCTCAAATCTGTGGAAAACAGCATACAGCCCATCTGCCATTATTTCGAATAATTTACAGCCCATTTGCTAATTCTTAAGGTTTTTTTGGAGCCCATATTCTTTTTGTTAGCATTACAGCCCATATTGTGGCCACGGTTAAAAAATTATACGAAATTTTGCATATTTCGGTGCGGTCCGAACTGTTTTTAATCCCGAAATTTCGACTCACATTCAAACTGATTTTAAAAATAAATGTATATCAATATAAAATCCAACAAATTCTCCACGCATAAAAATTAATGTAATTTAAAATCTTGAAATGAAAAAAAGATATTTGAAACTAATTGCCGGTTTTATGTGTTTTAAAAATGTACAGCCCATTTCTCATTACTGATGGGCCATTTTCTCGGCCAGCCGAATGAAAGCTCTCCTCGTCTTGAAAGATTTGCAGCCCAACAGGCCTGACAAAGCGACTTACTTGGCAAATCACAAAAAAACTGGGCTGTGGCCGTGGACCCAGCTGTCAGCCTCTCCACGTACAGTACTCTTTCGATGGAAGTCGTTCCTTGACCACGTTGACCACGCCGCGCGGAGAGCACCACAGCGGTGGACGACGGCGAGGCCTAGGAAGGGGACAACGCGAAGCCAGGGAAGACGCGGTAGTGGAAGCCCGCGCGGAGAGGAGTACGAGGGTTCACTGGTTCGGCTGCGGTGTGAGGCTGCCGTCGCCGCAGGGCCTGGCCAGCGGTGGGAATAGTAGGGGGCGGTGAGGCCTCTGCGGCAGCACAGTCGGCCACGGGAGGCAGGAGCATGCGGCACGACCGGCGCTGCTTTGGGCGGCTGGAGCAAGAAGACCAGAGGTTGAAGAAGCACTACAGCCGTTGGATGGACATCGTACGGTCACTGGAGCTAGAATCGTTCATATTGACTAAGTTGACAAAGCCCTTCGTCCCCGTCAACTTAGTAGGCCCACAAGTTAGCCTCCCACCAAGGTGGGTCCCAGCTATCCGGGGGAGTATTCATTTTTTTGTGCGTAATAAGGATGCACTTCCGGTGGGTCCGAGCTGACAGCGGGGGAACGTTTTTTTGCGAAATACGGTGGCCCGTCCAGTGGGTCCCAGCAGTCAGGGAGAAACGATTTTTTTCGCAAAATACTGGTGGCCCGTCCGGTGGGTCCCCGCTGTCAGGTGGAGGAATAATTATTTTGCGCGTAATAAGGAGGCATTTCCTTGCGGCCGCCGTGGACCCAGCTGTCAGCCTCTCCACGTACAGTACTCTTCCGATGGAAGTCGGTCGTTGACCACATTGACCACGCCGCATCGAGAGCACCAGGGCGGTGGACGACGGCGAGGCCTAGGAAGGGGACGACGCGGAGCCGGGGAAGACGCAGCAGTGGAAGCCCGCGCGGAGAGGAGTACGAGGGTTCACTGGTTCGGCTACGGTGTGAGGCTGCCGTCGCCGCAGAATAACCAGGGGTGTGGGTGAGTGGAGGGATGGCCTGGCCAGCGGTGGGAGTAGTATGGGGGCGGTGAGGCCTCTGCGGCAGCACCGCCGGCCACGGGAGGCAGGAGCAGGCGGCACGACTGGCGCTGCTTTGGGCGGCTGGACCAAGAAGACCAGAGGTTGAAGAAGCACTACGGCCGTTGGATGGACATCGTACGGTCACTGAAGTTAGAATCGTTTATATTGACTAAGTTGACAAAGCCCTTGGTACGCTCCAACTTAGTAGGCCCACAGGTCAGCCTCCGAAATGGTGCGCCCCAGATGTCAGGGGGAGGAATCATTTTTTGGGCGGCCGAAGCTAAGAATATCCGAGATTGAAGAAGAAGCACGACATCCGTTGGATAGACATCCAACGGCCACTGCTGCTAGAACCGTGTGTTGACTATAATAAGTTGACAAAGCCTTGCATACGCGTCAACTTATTTTTTTAGGGGACGCGTCACTTAGTAGGCCCACAAGTGTGTGGCAGAGAACTTATAGCCCATTTGCGTTTTGTAAGAATTTACAGCCCGTTTTTGAATTCTAATGAAATTTACAACAGCCCATTTACAGTTTGTTAAAAGTACATCTCATTTTCTAGCTAGGACAACGATTAATAATTTCAACCAACCGTTGAAGACAGAATTCAATAAAATTTCCCACATTTTGATGGGATCCGAAATATTTTTATCCCGAAATTTCTAGTCAGATTAAATATAAATTTGTATTACGTAAAAATCCAACGAAACATTGCGCGTGCAACAATGAAAATTTAAGATTTTCAAAATCCATAAATAATATTTTATAAACTAATTTCGTGTTTGGTGCATTTTTTTATAGTTGCTGCCCAGTTTTTATAATTACATCCCATTTATTAGTTTTAAAGCCCATTTTCCTGTTAAGCCTAATGCATCCCTCCTAGGAAAGATTTGCAGCCCAGCGGGGCGGAGAATAACAAGTTGACCTTGCCTGGGTATTCCTCAAAAAGACGTATAGCTGGGCTAGCCATTTTCATCTTGAAAAAATTAGTATCTGGGCTGGATATCTGGTCTGGGCTAGACGGGCCACAACCCGCCCAGTTAATACCCGGCTC
Source organism: Triticum aestivum (assembly GCF_018294505.1). Classification (NCBI taxonomy): domain Eukaryota; kingdom Viridiplantae; phylum Streptophyta; class Magnoliopsida; order Poales; family Poaceae; genus Triticum; species Triticum aestivum. Next base: position 157,376,428 of record NC_057799.1, on the reverse strand, counting down.
TCCTCTGAACAACAACGAAATCATCGCCAAGAAAAACTCTGCAGTGCTCACGCCTCAAAAACACAAATACTGCTCGAGCTGCTTGGTCCCAGCTGTCGGCCGCACCTTGTGCAATTCTCTCGTTTATATTGACTACATAGGTTGACAATGGTGTGGGACCGTGATGTCAGGAAAACCAGGAGAAAGCAAAAAAATAATATAGTTGTACATAATAAGGAGGCACTTGCGTACGTACGGCTATGGCCCTAGTGGGTCCCTAGTGTCATCCAGTCAAAATAAAGTCATCTCCTAAATCCTCATGTTCGTTGACGATGTTAACAATGCTCGGCGCCACGGCGAGCGCAACAACTCGAAGGACAACGGAGAGGGCCTCGCGGGCCCTACGAATGGTCTGATACAGCGCCCGCTGCTCATTCAGGAAGCCAGGATCATCGGACACCTATGAGCACCTTCGAGAAACTGAGACGGCATGAAACGGTAAGGCCGTGCTTGGGAGCTCTGGTTTATTTAAAACCTGTATTAACATACAAGTGTAATTTACTCGTCATCGGAAACAACGCGTAAAATACAGGCGTAATGAAACCGAGGGCCCGAGGTCTGTAAGTAAAACCGGCGGGTTACGCGTGTAATTTGAGAGACCAGTGTATATTTTACGAGCACTGTTATATGGACGACATTACCAGACGACACAACGTGCGTATCATGCCATCCATGGGCAAGGCTGAAACAGCAGCTAACGGCTGGATTAGCAATCGTCCGAGTGTCGTTCAGCGTTTTTATCGTGTGTGAAGTACTTCCGATATTTTACTAGTCGAAATCGACCAACCAAGCACCTTCGCCCGAGACCATCTGCTTTAATTTACAAGCGTCAGTTTTACAAGCGGTTTTGGTTGGAAAACGACAATCCAATCACGGCCTAATATCATGAGTTGGTCGGAAGATCATATGGTTTCACGTCTAACCTACCCGACTTGTCGTATAGGCTATGAATGAAACATCAGACGATGAACTTCTTAAGCACGGAAACAACAGAAGAGGATGATCTTCTTAACAAGCAAATCACTGGCATTAGATCGACATGCAAAACAATACGAAGCATTATTCTCAGGAGGCACGGTGAATAGCTCGTGATGCCGCATGCCACAACATTCCAAGCTCAACTTTGCAATTAAACACAAGGCCTGGCATTACATAGACAATATTCAGAACAAACTCTTAACATAAGAATATCTCAGCAGAGTAACTATTTACTTCTAAGCTGAACATAGGAACAGGAAAAAACACTCGACGCTGCTCACAGCAAGGGCGTCCCACTCAAAAATATCAAATGCATGTCTTCTGGCTAATATCAATGAGCAAATTTTGACAAGGTTTTCCAATTCCAATATATTAAACTAACGTCTTCTTGCTAACATCAATGATTAAACTTTGACAAGCTTTTCCCATTCAAAGTATGTAATGCCTATGATCGTGGAGTCCTGTCGTAGCTTCTTGTACTTGTTTGGGCACTTTTTGCCCAGGGCACTCCACGTGTTGTTAAATTGCCAATGGTCTCTGCAGACTAGTCATGTCACTGGTGTCTAATAATACTCTGTAAAGCTTCTCGGTCATTCCTTCTGTAATGTAGCGCAAACAGTGACTGCTTCTTTCTGCAAAGTGGAACGACCAACTGGACCCAGTAATGCAGCAGTTTGCCTTGGACACATTGGCTCCTTTTGTGCAGTTCAACTAAAATCAAAGTCGGAATAAAACCGAGCTTTAATTTTGATATCCCTGTAAGCAACAATAGATATAAGGGAAACAATTACTGAAAAATAACGGTTGATGACTTGTACTCCCAGAAGAAAAGCATCTACTGATCTACTTTATCTTAATGGGAAACAAAGCAGGAGAGTAGCAATTCTCCATCAGTGTGATTCATTCATATTGACTGAGACATTATCTTAACAATGCCTTGTTTCAACATGTATAAAGAACGACAAAGCAGAAAAGTACCATTCCTAAAACAATGCAACTGATTCATTTTAACAGAGACATTATCTTAACAATACCTTGGTTAAACATGTAGAAAGAAGTACAAAGCAGGATAGTACCATTCCTAACAAGTGTTGCAGTTTTGAACTAAGATTCAGTAGTTAATTAATTCTGAGAGTGGCATTGCTTAATTTTACCAGCGGCATTAGATTAACGAAAAGCATAAACAGTTCCAGGGGAGAGTGGGCGCAACAACAGTATGTGCTTCCATCTACTTATAAAGGGGGTGATGCAGAGTTTGTTGTAACAAAGCAACAAGCATCATGTCTGGGTTGGTCCCATTTTTGTTCACTACTTAATGGGAAAAGACAGCAATACAATAGCTTCAATTCAACATTTATTTAAAACAGTACCAATACAAGTAGCACAACATCTCAAAGCACACTACACAATCATGTGGATGAAGGCATGTACTGACCTTTCATGAGACCGACAAAGGTAAAATAGAATCTCGATCTCCTTTTGTGCAGTTCCACCAAAATTAAGCAAAGTCACCGGTGTGACATTCAAGTTGAACTGCACAAAACACTCTTAAAACTTAAGTGTTTCGAGTAGCGAAGCAAAATGTCGCAATAGCAACAAGTTGAATCGATAGCCCTGTTTTAACAGAGGCAAAAAAGGAAACAATTACTTGCCGATAAAGGAGGATGAAACAAACGGTGACAGAAAGAAGCATCTAAATTATCTTGGATGGAAAACAAAGTAGGACAGTAGCATTTCTAAAACGGTTGCATTGATTCATATTAACAGAGACATTCTCTTGAAACAACATTCGTTAAAAAAATGTAATTTACTTTTAACAGTGGCATTACTTCAATTTTCCGGCGGCATTCTTAGATTAAGAACAGCAAAATAGCTGTATGGGACATGCCAGCACCATGTGCGTCCACACGTATAGATGGGTGATGCAGAGTATGTAGCCAAGCAGCATATATGCGTTGGTCCCATATTTGTTCTCTTTGAACCTTCTTCCTATGTGAGGGCAGCAAATCTAGTCCTGCACAAACTACCCGACCCCACAGTTTCTTTCCCTTTTCAACAAAGAGATCGGTTCCTTACAGATGTGTGTACTGGGTTACCCCCTTTTTCCCTTTTCGACCTACAAAGCGGCTGGATAGCCAGTCTATACTACTTTCCGCCCCTCCTTTCCTCATTGAACCACGTCCTAGATTCTTGCTCCAGCCCACCGCACCCTTCTTTCCTCTTTGAACCAAGACCTAGATTCGACTACAGATCGAAAAAGATCCACATGCAGCTAGAGCAACGATGGTTTCAAAGAAACTTATACCTTAGGGTCGTCGGGATGTGGCAAGGCGTGCGGCGGGAGGCCGGATCCGCCCACACTACGTACGGCAGCGAGGAAGAAGGGGTCGGTGGCCCTCCCGCACAGGCGCTGGGTGAAAGAGAACAGCGCAGCCGGCAGTGGATTGCCTCCCTCGCCGAAGGCGATAGAGTGAACGCTGCACCTCCTTCCCTTCCCGGTGCGACGGGATACTGACGCCTCCTTCACCAGCTGTGAGGGGGGAGAGAGAGACAAGAGGCCAACGCAGTCTTGTTTAGATCTGGTGAAGAGAGGGTGAGAGACTGTGAATATAGCAAACCCTAGCAAATGAACGCTGAGCTCCAGCGTGTAACATATATGTAGTGCGGCGAGCGTGTGGAGAGTGCAAACCCTAGCGAACAAGCGCTGAGGCTCCCGTTTATATATATACTACTGTAGTACGGACTGAGCTCCGGTGCCTTCACTGCACCTGCTTTTGGCTGTATGACAGGTGAGCCAGCCACATTTTGGGCCCACCTGTCATAAATTCAAAGGCAGGTGTACTAAGTCAATGAAGCTGCATCCATATAGTACTGTCGTGTATACGACTAATATATAGTGGAGTGGTTTTCTTATTCTCTCCATAACAATCGTTTTAAATTGTGTAAGTACGAAACGGAACTCTTTATTTAATGTACAGTGAAGAAAACTAGTACTACTTCCGATGAACTAACGATCCACGCCCACGCGTCCTGGTCGCACTTCCTATCCTTCACGTGTGGTACACTACCCTCCCTTAAGTGAACAACCATAAATGCGCCAAATTATCGGAAACGTGTGAGAGTGTGTACAAATAAAGAATTTTACTTTCAATTATCGGAAAGGTCTGAGAGTATTACAAAGTTTGACTTCAGTCAAAGAATACGCGCGTTCCCGGAAAAAAGAAACGAAAACTGGCGGACAATTTTTCTAACGTACCAAGAAAGAAAACTCGATCAAAAACACGCCCCCGCTTCCAGGTCGCGAGAGTCGTCGCGCACACACACATAGACATAGACATGCATATCCGTGTTTACGTAAAATTCCATTTCCATCTCCATCTCCAATCATATTTGTCCAACTGACACATTATTTACGTTGTTAATTATATACGTAGCAATATTAACGTACATCATCTCTTGTTTGCGCACGTCCGGACCGCTGCCACGGCCGGTCCTGACCAACCCGAACCCTCTTCATCACCCGCGCGTGCTTCCCGCCCGAAACGGTCAGTGCCGCATTCATGCCCGGCCAGAGCGGACGCGACCTCTCACTGGCACCGGCATTGAAGCGGCGCGCCGGCCAAGAGAGCGTCGCCTGCGCCGCTTCCGGGTGCATGCGCCTGCTCCGCGTTCAAAGGTCGCAATAGCCGGCTACAACATGCATGTAAAAAGTTCTTGGGAGTCCGTGCTACAGCTAGCTGTCCTCCCCCAACTCCTCAATATCTTCCAGTAGTGCTAGTACTCCATGGCGCGATCCATCGACAAGCAGGCGGGAAAGTTATCATATACTCGGTTTGCGGTGAGTGGCATGCCGAGCGACCATGTGGGGTCGAGCCGTGGAGGAGGGTGAGACACGAACACGACAGACATGATTTAAACGTTGGTTTTGATCGATGGCACGATCCAACGAAATGAAACGTTGGTTTTTCTCCGTTTCCATTTTTTCTCCAGAAAAACGGAAACTTTCCACTCCATTTTCATTCCTATTCCAAGGTTGCCCCGTTACAACATTCCATCAAATACAAAGGAAAACTAACACGCATGCTGATGCATCTCAATGATTCACAGATCATAGCCAATATTTACTTCACAACTAAAGGAAAAAGTTGTGAGAGCGTGTACGAAAGAAAGACTACTGATGGGGTCACTACGACTTAAACTCTAAACCCTAAACATGATTTAATTTCCTGGCCAGGTAGAACCTGTCGAAAGAAAGACGGCTGGCACCCTCGGATCATACGATGCTTTTGTGCAGTTCCACTAAAATCGACCTGAGCATCCCTGATGGCAAAGATATTGAAGAAGTGTGATTAGAATAATAGTACTGGCACTAGTTCATGAGACATAAACTCATCACAAGTAGAAGCCGGTAGAAGCAGAGAAAGATCGACATGGAGATGGAGCTACGGCAGTGGAGCAAGCCGGCTCCAAAAGGAAGATGGACTACCTGGGACGTCGGGCTGTAGCTAGAAGGGCGGTTGGGACGCGGCATCGGCCCATACCGCGGTGACCCCCGATTGGGACGCACCGACTGTGGGTTTTCTCCCTCGCCGATGTCGACCGCATCTACGCAGAACATTGTTCCCTTCCCCCAGCTGCGGGATCAGGCCCGTCGTTCTATGCTTGTGAAGAGAGCAACCTAAGCAAGCAGGCTTGTAGCTTAGGCTCCTGCTAGTGTATATATAGCGGTTTTCTTTTTCTCTCCATATCAACCATTTTATATTGCGTACGTGTCATTCAAGAGTGAAATGATGGTTGCTTCTTCCGACTAACTTACTGTGTGATTTGACTGCTCCTTAGTGGCCCCTACACGTACTCCCCCTACGTGTATGCAACAGTCACACGTACGCATGGACGCAAAAACATGCGCGACTCCCTAATGCATGCATGTCCGAGCACACGACGGAACACACACGGTCACGCTCAAGTGCTCAACCTACACGTGCATGCACACACATACTCAGTCAGGGTGAGCTAGTGACCGCATAAACACCGGGGAAAATATATATATTGAGTGCAATGAGCGTATTATGAAGTCCACTGACCGTATTTTTACAAATATACAGTGACAGACAGTGTATTTATCTCGTTTGAAATTAAGACAATATTAACCGGAGAGGAGGCAGTATGGACTAGCATTACTTTGTTGTGTCCTGTCAACTTGCCGAACGAGGAGAAGGTTGCAGGACGGGAGAAGCTTGCGCGCGGTGGCTCGCAGGACAAGGAGAAACTTTTGACTAATGCAAGCTCTCCCTCGCTCAGGCGGTGGACGTGCAACAGTTAATTCGGTGTCAGATTGCCAGAAGCATACACTATACTACTAGTGCTATTATTGTTCGACTTCCCGAATAGGCGAACAACCAAGCGCAAAGTAAACAGGCCAGCAAACCTTGCGGCGCATCTTCGTGCGAACCGTGCGACGCATCTTCGTGCGAACCGTGCTTGCTGCACTTTGAATGTGGCCGAGAGCTGGCTTGATGAAACACCTCGCTTCCTACTTCTTTTCTTGCGGGGTACCTCGCTTCCTAGTGACCAGTGTCTTGGCTGATCGTCCTAAGAATGCTTATATATGAATAAAGCTCTCTCATTTACCCGCAAAAAAGATTAAGCCATATTAACCGGAAAGGAGGGAGTATGGACTAGCACTACTTTTTGGTGTGTCCCGTCAACTCGCAGAACGAGGAGAAGCTTGCAGGACAAGGTGAAGCTCGCTTACGCCTTTTGACTAATGCAACCTACCCTCGGTGGACATGCATCAGTCCATTCGGTGTCAGATTGTCAGAGGCATACACTGTAGTACCCAACATGCGGAGTACCATCATTGTTCGACTTCACGAAGAGGCGAAGAGCCAAGCGCAGTAGTACGAGTAGTACTAGTAGAACCGCATGGTGGAGCGTCTGTACTCTTATTTTTTTATCTCTGATAAAGTACACGTTTATTCCGGAGAAGGGCGGAAAACGGCAGCCCAACATGTAATGAATGATATCGATCAACCAACCATGCTCGAATATATCTTGGCCTCCGTGCGAGCCCGTCTGTGTGTTCTCGCTCCACGTCTCTCTCAAGGAACGGCGGGTTGGCTCTTTGCCGTCAATTAAGATCGGTTTGCTCACACTCCTGTCCCACATGTCAGTGATATGCCAAGAGGAGGTGCGTTGACCGACTGGCCATACGCGTACTTGTTTTGCACCTTCATACTACTCCTCCCTCCGTCACAGTTTACAGGCGCGCTTCATTATGATGCATTTCTCTCAATGCATTTCCACCACCAGAGAGACTTTAGACGCGTTTGGTTTAATGCTCAATTAATTAGGGCATGGTAACCGCAATCAAGTCCACAATTTTCTCTCCATGTACTGTACTACTACGGAGTGGAGTAAGTGCATGCATGTGTGTTCCCGGGGTGGAAGCACTGCATGCATGTGTGTACGCATTATTCCCTCTAGTAATAGACGCCGTGCTATAACTACCAATGCTATTTTTCAGGCCGATCGCTAGTCGCCTTGGTCCCACAGATTTTTTTTCTTTTTTTCGAAGAGCGCTGTATAAACAGTGACGGATGGAGTAGTATGAGCGGATTCAAAGAAGAACGTATTGATGGTTGCTTCTTCAGAGCAACTTACAGCGGGAAGGTGGGGCTTATGATTTGACTGCTCATTACTCACTATTAATGCGGCGCAACGACCGGGCTGAGTCTCCCATGCGGTTGTGCACTACCCCCTCGGTTCTTAAATATACTCTGGAGTATTTGTCTTTCTAGAGATTTCAACAAGTGACTACTCAAATATTTGTCTTTTTAGAGATTTCAAATGGACTGGCACATACGGATGTATATAGACATATTTTAGAGTGTAGATTCACTCATTTTGCTCCGTATGTAGTCACTTGTTGAAATCTCTAGAAAGACGAATAGAATATTTAGGAACGGAGGGAGTACACATACGAAGCAAAATGAGTGAATCTACACTCTAAAATATGCCCGTTTGAAATTTGTAAAAAGACAAATATTTAGGAACGAAGGAGTATAATTTTGTGCATGGCACATGGACCCAGATGATGAAGAGGCTTCTGGCAATGCTATCAAGCTTCCATCATTTGTTTACATAATTGACGTACTATACAAATAATTTTCCAGCGACATGTAATTGTACAATGGTGTGAGCTTTCAGCTTTTGTTTCGCGTGTCTTGCCATCGATGCTCTTTCGGAAACAATAAAAAACTAACTTCCTTGCTAATGCATGTCAATTATTAGCAGACCAGAGCTAATAATTACATCACAACTGAAGACAGAGTTGTGAGAAGGTGTTAAATTAAAATTGATCCATGCTTTCATTGGCAGCAACGTCCCCCCAGCTCTGTCTAAATCAACAAGGCATGTTGGGAAAAAAAGTAGCTGTCTGGAGCATGCAACATTCCGATCATTTTGTGCAGTTCCATTAAAATAGAGCTGAGCGTCCCTGTTCCAAAGATATTAAGTGTGATTACGATAATAGAGGACTGCTGATGAAACAATAAACACAGAAATAGAAGCCGGTCACCTTTGCAGTCTCTCTTAAGACTAACTAGTTGGAGAAGATTAGGCTCGGAGTTGGATGAGGAGGATAGAGCAAAACCAATCTCCCTTTGTGCAGTCGCACTGAAATGTAGAGACGTTGCCCGTGTGACATTTTAGTACAACTGCACAAAACACTCTTAAGAAAAAAGTGATTTGTGTAGTTCACCAAAAGGTCGCAATAGCAACGAATAGAAAGGAAACAATTACTGGCCAATAACAGTTGATGACACATGCGACGACAAAAAAAAGCATATTCCTTGTCCTAAGGGAAGATAACAACACGGTTGTGTTTGTCTAAAATAGTGTGAGGACGAGAATGCAATATGTAAAGTACGCCGGACGAGCTACGTTTTGGGCAAAGAACTATGGAAGATCCACATGCAGCGACGTGGGAAGACGGGCAGTGGAGCAAGGCCGGAGGGGATATCTGAAGGTCGTCGGGATGTAACTAGGTGAGCGGCGGCGGGCGGAATCTGCGAGCAGGTGGCGTAGGCCCTGCCGCACCGGAGCTTGGTCAGAGAGAACGACGTGTACCGCAGATCGGGACGTGCTGCCTCGGCGCCGTCAAACGGAGAAACGATGCACTTCCTCCCTTTCCCCCGGGGGACGGGATGCGGCCGGATCAGTGACCAACGGTGAGAGAGAGAGAGGCCACCGCACTCCCTTTCCCCCGGCGGACGAGATGCGGCCGGATCAGTGACCAACGGTGAGAGAGAGAGAGGCCACCACACTCCCTTTCCCCCGGCGGACGGGATGCGGCCGGATCAGTGACCAACGGTGAGAGAGAGAGAGGCCACTGCAGCCTTGTGTGAGATACTCTGAAGAGCGACAAACCAGGCAGGCAGGCTCCATTGTATATAGTGAGCGGACTACCTTTTTCTCCATAAAAATTGTTCTATATTCTGTGTACGTGCCATTGAGCGCTATAACTTTATTTAAAAATAACGCGGCAACGCGTCAAGTCGAACTTTGTTTCGTGCACGCGTGGTACACGACCTCCCTAGGTAAACAACCGCTACAGGTGTTCAAATTGGCACGTGGGCTGCCATTTCGTAAAGAAATGAGCTCCACCGTGTACCCGCGCGGGTGTGGCTGGGCACGAAGCGTGAGTACGTGCACGGTGCACCTATTCTCTTCTTGTATACGTACACCACCTACGTGGGGTTGTGTGAGAGAGATACAAACCTAGAGAGATATAGTGTGTGGGTTCTTGAGAGTTTTTTTGGGGAGGGGGGGTCAATCAAAAAATGTAACATATGCAATGTGTGTGAAATAGAGTCCTGGATATAACATATATATAGAGGGGGCGATCCACGAGAAGAGAGTGGAGGTATCATCGGCTTGAGGTGTCCATAGAATCGAAGAGAAGGATGATGTGTGTGTGTGCGCGCGCGATCGATAAAGAGTGCCATCGAATTTGTGTGTGCCCACGTCAAAGATATAGAGTGGCTGGCCTACTGGAACGTGAGATGGGACATGTGCAGTTTGTCTCTGTGGCATGGATACCTACCTGCAGCGCTCGACTATCGGTGTGTGGTGGGGGAAGAGGGAGGCCCAATTAACTATAGAGGTACAATGGCTGGTATATGTGTGGAGGAGGAGAGAGGCCTACCTCATGTATTAAGGAGATCGATCTGCCTCATGTATTAAGGGAGATCGATCGGCATCCATGCATATGTGCAGGAGAAGAATAAGGTTGGGAGAGAGACAGAGCTAGAGTGTTGGAGGGGGTGGTAGTGGAGTTGCTTCTAACAAATGGTGGGATAGGCTTGCTAGACAAACGGAGGGCACGCCCGCAATATCAATAAGAGAGGAGATGGCTGCTTGTTGTCTGTGCACGTGCGTGTGAGAGACGGGTCAGGAGGCATGCACGAATGATGAGGGGGGGACGATGTGGCTGTGGTAAGTAGACGTAACTACATAGGAAGATCAATCGCCCTTTGTTAAAAAAAGGAGAGACATAACTTGTGAGGTACGTCGA
>NC_057799.1:157340639-157365659 GCF_018294505.1 Triticum aestivum | reverse complement strand
AAGTCGATCTAGGTATATGTTGGGAGATCGATCGGTATACATGCATGTGTGTGTTAGAAGCAAATGAGGCACGAGGAGAAGGATAGAGAGAGAGGGATGCATGTAGGAGGTGGTACGAGAGGCATACTATATCGAGGGGGAGGAGTGTGCGAGTACGAGAACGATGAAAAGAGTGGTGGGAGTGAGGCATGGACGGTGACAAGAGAAGAGGGGAAGCTTGTGTTTGTGCTAGGCACACCTGGCTAGAGAGGCATATCGATCGATGTGTGCCGTAAAGAAGGAGCTGGGGGGCCTACACACACCGTGGGTGAACGACCTAAAGTGAAAAGACGAATTTGCGTGATGGAGCTAGAGAATGCCGAGGGAGGGTGAGAGGGATGCGGGCGTGTGCATGCACAAGAGAAAGTTAGCGCTAGCTACAAAGATAAGAGGGTTGTGTGGGTGTAAAAGACGAATAGAGATCATATATACTTCATTATAAAAAGCGAATTCGGATATTTGAAGAATTCATCATAGTGTTTCAAACTGACGCATGTGTGAATATATATAATGGTGATACACATGGTGTGGTTATGAACATGTTATACTACATTTAATATATTTTATCTCTACTCTTATAAAAAAACGGAGTTGTTGATGATGGTGTGCCTGCCATCCTGCATTATAGGCTGTCCGATTTATATCTGGCGGATAGCAAGGAAACTATGATGGTTGAAGTTGGCAACAATCATGATTGTAGATTCTTATTGAAATAGAGAAACGAATTCAAATTTAGTTCGAATTGCAGCAGTAGTATAGACATTTGGAATGCACTAAAATGTTGGTATGAGTAGGTTACATGCATTATACAGCAAGCGAAAAAATTTAATCGGACATAACATGGATTCATACTCCCTCCTTCCATCTGTATAGGGCATAATGAGATTTTTAAGACCGCCTTTGACTATTGACAAGATTAATAGTACATGACATGCACAATGTGAAAATTATATCATTGAAAGAACCTTTCACAGACGAATTTAACGGTGTGCTTTGTGTAAGTTGCATGTCATATATCATTGCTCTAATATTTGGTCAAAGTTAGCATCGAAAAACGCATTAGGCCCTATATAGATGGAAGGAGGAAGTAGTTTTGAATAGCATTTGTATAGTAAAACGGGGCAAGACTCTCTCTCTTTGTGTGGTGTGAATAGTTTTATTTTTTGTTTTCTTTTTGGTTGAGGGAAGTGCGAATTGATTTGGTATCTACAAGTACAATATTACTACACGTTAGGCTTGTCCCTAAAATTCAACCCGCGTCTTGTTATATCCCGAAAATTCAGATATCGTGCTCCCAAAACTGGCGCCTTCACAACCCGCGACTTGCTATCCCGAAATTACAACGCGCGTGAAAACTCCCTACAGCTGCCAAATCCCGACACGCGAAATCCCCCTTCTAACCCTGAGCCGAAAGGGCCGCTAGTTCAAATCGGTGGGGGTACTTTTGTAACACACCCTACATTTTGGACAAGCGCGTCCCTAAGTCATGCTTCACCCCCTCCCATCGCCCCTTTTCGCCATTCGAAATCCCAGGCTGCCATAACCTCTCCGCTCCAGCCGCGAAACCCCACCCTCCTCCGTCCGCCACGTCATCGCTGCCCAGCCGGAGCCTCTTCCCCGACGACGTCGTCCACCGCAACAGCTCGACGTCCCTCGTCCACCTCCCCGGATGAGGATCCGTCATCCATCTCGCCGTCCTGCCGGTTCAGCCGCCCCGTCCTCCACCTCCAAGGAGCTGCTCCGACGATCGCCTCGTCTATCGCGGCTGCTCCATCCCCACAGCGCCGCCTTAACCTGCTCCACCGGAACCGCAGTATCCTCACTGACTCCTCGGACGAAGCCGAGGCCTACTCGGCGCCACCAAAGAGGTTGTACACTCATCGCATCACACCTTCTCCTTAACTCGACCTCCCGGCGCCGACGGTGCTCCATCCCGCACCCCCATGGAGCGGCTACCTTGAAGTCGGCGCCGCGGGCGACATCTCCATGGCGGCTCTCCCCCAGTGCGAGGCCCCTTCGGCGGCGGCGTCCATACCAGCCGGATCTGCTGCTGCTTCTGCTGCTGCTCTCGCTCGCACGCTCGCGCTGCTGCTGCTGCTCCGGCTCTCGCTCGATCGCTCGCTCGCCCAGCTGCTGCTGCTGCTGCTGCTCTGCTCCGATTAAGCCACACTTCAGTCGACTGAATCGACTTTTGGGTCAGTCAATTTTCAGGGGTTGGGGGGCTCGCCAGAGTTAAGGAAGAACCACCCGCAGCGGGGATGGGGGCTCGCCGGAGAGGTACCCCACTATATATCTTAGGGTCCAGGGTGGGGGGCGGGGGGCCTAGAGGGCTGGCCAGGGCGGCGGTGGCGAGTTGTTTCGGGGCGGCGAGGCGGCGCTGGGGCCGGCGGTTCGGCCGGTGGTGGCTGGCGGCTCAGGTGGTGCAGGTTGAAGATGAACTGCAGGCCCTCCCTAAACTATATGTCAAGTGCCTCTCTGCTACCATTGCGTTCAGTTTCGACAGTAGCATTCAGATTCCACAGTAAATTTCAGTTTGGATAGTTAAGTTCAGAGTCAACAGTTTTTACCTCATCTGCTGTAGTCAGGTGGTTTTTGGTGATGTTAATTTTACATCCATTTTACATCATCTATTGGAGATGCTATTAGAATCCCACTTGAGATTGACGATGTCTGTCTTGTGCTGCTTCAGCCTTGACGTCTTACGGCTCACCGGAGCTGCTCCAACGACAGAAGATCCATCACAACAGAGCAGTGCCCTGGACGCCATCTACAGATTTCTCAGATCTCCCTCCACACCTCCGACAGCCACCTCTGCCTCAACTGCTTCAGCGACCAACCCAATGATGCTGAGGTCGACACGGCTACGGCAAAGAGGTTGTACACTTGTTGCATCACTTATCACTATACATTCACGTCGATCCATTAGGGCTATTTTGGTTCAACGGAAAAACGTCGATCCACTGGTTGTTACCATCACTCTAAATTTCTGCATGCTCTCCTTACGTAATCTCACCATATTTTTTTCATATGCATGTCAGATATTGTACACACTCATGCTGAACATGTAGAGAAAAAGAGAAGAGTTTTGCGCGGCAATACAATGTCATGCAGACATCGCTCCATGGTGGGTTCAATGGCAAACCCTCCCCACCCCTCTCCAGATTGTAATCTAGAGGAAGATATCTGTTCTGAGGCGGATTCAGACGCCGCTGACCACTCCTATTTACCGCCCAAGGTGTTTGCTCTACCTTGGCATGATGATGTTAGTCATATCATGCATATGTTGCCTTGCAGTGCCTACTTTTGACATCATATATGTCATCTGCTTAGTTTATACATGTTCTGTAATGCCACCTGTTTAGTTTCTATATCATATATGGGAATTATGCAGTCTCATGTCTTTTAGCCAGCCATAATATATGTGAAATGTGCAATGCCATCCTGTTCAACCAGGCATCATATATTTGAATGATATCTTGCACATCCTTTTCTTCATTTCATTTCCATTTGTCGACAATGTTTGTACATTAAACTACTCTTCCTGTGAATCAGCCATTTGGGTGGGAGATGGAAAAATCTGGAGCGAAAACAAGGCCTTCAGAGCAGACAGTGCTACCTGTCGAAGCAGATCTCTTGTTGGGTCCCGATAGCTCCTCGGAGATGGATTTAGAGACAGATGACCAGTCCTATTCCCCCACTGAGGTGTATGCTCTAACTTGGCACGGTTATACTGCTCATATCATGCATACGGTGTCTTGCATTGCATAGTTTAGACATCATATACACAATATTCAACACCATGTTCTTAGTTCAGACATCATATCGAATGCCCTCTATTTAGCATATAAATCACATATGTGAATTAAATGATGCGATCCTGATTACTTAGATAACATGTAGGTGAATTATGTCATGCGATTATGTTTAGTTATTCATCATATCTTTGAATTATGTTATGCTATGCTATCCAGTTTAGATAGACATCATATATGTGAAATTATGTCATGCTATCCGTTTTAGTTAAACAATATACATGTCAACTATTTCATGCCCTCTTTTTTCCACACTATCTATTGCATCTGTCTCTCATACAATGTCTGTACATTCAACTATGTTTCTGTTTATCAGCCATTTGAATTGGAGCGGGTGATGCCAGTATCTAGCGGACTAAAAACACGGTCTTCAAATAAAACAGTGCTACCTCTTGGTGGAGATAGCACCCCGGTTGTACATGCACAAGAACCATCCCTACCACACATAACCCAAACTCTCGCAGATTGTACCCCTACTGCGATGGACAGAGAACCAGCTTCACCCAATCTAACCCCAACCCTAGCCGATAGTAACCCAGTTCCTGTTGACACAGCACCATGTCCACCACAGAGCTCCCAAACAAGAGCAGTTAGTAAGGCAGATCCAGTGCCCAAAGGGCCAGTACTATCACGGCGAACCCCAACTCCACCAGTTAGTACGCCTATTCCTGTGGAGGAAGCACAACCAGTTAGTCGTAGTTTAGCATCTATCGCATTTGATGTTGTTAAATTGTATGTGCGTATCTTCCCATCTTGGAAATATTATACTGAAGATGAAGGAAAATGCCAGTTGCAGGTGTTTGTCCAGGAGTTATGTGTAAGTAATGTTATTCATGTCAATTACTTTGCTTCGTCCCATACATCCTACCTCCATGATGGTTATAATACAGCAAATTTTCCCATTTTTCTCTATAGAGAAGGACCGATTTGGAAACTCAGGATGAGGTAACCTGTGCTAATACCTCTGCTATCTTCAAGAATGCTTGGTGGCAGTATCGGAATTACCTGAAGAAAACGTACTTCACCGGCAAAGAAACTCATCAAATTCCCTTACGTTCTCCTGAGACACATTTACTGGACGATGACTGGGAACGCCTTGTTCTGTACTGGTCCCGAACCAAGAATGTGGTAAGGTCTATGAGCTCATTTTCTATTTTTAAGTATTATATTCTTGCGTCTTACTGTACTCTGTTCATGTAGAACAAGTGCCTAAACCTGAAGAACAACTGTTCTAATTTAAGATTTCATTGCTATCATAGTTCAAAAAAGTGCTAGGCGTTAATTGTGCGTTTTGCCACCGCCTTGCCCTTTACTGACCAAAGCACATGCTTATGCGCAGTTATGCACAGATTATGCATAGATTATGCGTAGTTAGGCGCAATGTGTTTTGCCAACGCCTAGAGCCTAGGCGCGCCTTTTTTAACTATGATTGCTTTGCTCGTATCACTGTATTTACTCATACAAACTTATTTTTAAATTGAAGGATCCAATCGAAACTCCAATGGCACAGCAGGTATGTTCACGCATGTTTCTTTAACAGGTTTGCTCTTATCAATAGCTCTGTTGATTTCAATTTCAATTGTGTATACAGTTGACTTTCATATCATGCACATTACTAGCATCACAACAGAGCCAATAGTGTTGTTGTACATGTAGACCCGTGGTACCCATCTGAAATCTTGTTGTGCCGTGTAGTTTCCCACGCTTTGTATTCTTTCACTGCTGCTTTGTCTTGAACTGATATGATTTGAACCGTGTCTCTATTTTGATTTGGGAAGACAATGCCGTGACCATAGGACATAGATATATGTTTGTTTGATGCTTTTATTATGTACTAGTACTTGGCAATAGAAGACTTGGTAGTTTAATCCTGTCCACCTTACTAATGAACTGGTTCACCGAAATGAGTTTCATATACTAGTACATGCTAAACTTGTTATGTGTCTGCTTGTTTCTTCTTTTAGATGCTGACAGAATATTGGGGAAGAGTGCCTTATTAAGCAATGGTAAAGGAAGTAATGCAGATAAGGTTCAGGATAGTGACACATCCTTGTTGGTCTCCAACAAAGCTGATAAAACAACTAAGGAAGACTATCTTGAAGACAGCGAGACAACCCCAAAGTCCTATCTTGGTTTAGTGTTGGAGTTACTGGCCACTACCGCTTGCACAAGCTATTCAAACTCACTGTCTGAATCAATTTGGTTTCTTGAGTCTCAACTACAAGCTGAAAGACATCGATCAGCTGTGCTGCGACAAGAAGCGGAAGGACTGCGGAAGTCCCTGGAGCATTCAGATGCATACTTTCTGGTGCAACAGCAAGCGTTGGAGGATTTTAGCGCCAAACAGGACAAAGCTAATCAGCTTGCTAAGCTTATTGCCAGCATGGTGGATACCCAGGATAACGTTTCTTGAGCTCTTCTGAAGTTGTTTCAGTTATGCTCTTGTTTTGCTGCCGCGTTTATTTGCACCGGTGGCCAATTTTGACGGCCAGTGTATGTAATGTGCAGCTTTGTTCCCTATATTTGCACTGGTGGTGAACTTTCATGCCCAGTGGATGTAATATGTGTAATAGCGGTAATAGGCTAGCGTTAATTGCTTGCTTATTTATTTCCTTATTGTCTTGTTTAGTTGTTTGCTTGTAGTCACTGCAGTTCTTTTTTTTTTTTCTAGTGGCCACAATAGCCTATTTTTGGTAACTAGGCCAAAATAATCGTGGCAACACACGGACTGTTGTAACCATGGGCCTCCTGCAGGCCGTATGATCCATGGGCCTTCGTCCGGCCGTAGGATCCATCGGCCTTCTATACGGGCCTTAGGGTCCATGGGCCTTCTACGGGCCGTAGGGTCCATGGGCCTTCTACGGGCCGTACGATCCATGGGCCTTCTACGGGCCGTACTATCCATGGGCCTCATACGGGCCGTAGGATCCATGGGCCTTCTACGGGGCGTATCCTCATTTCGCCAATCATGGGCCGTACTATTCGTGGACCATAACGGGCCATTAATAGGCCGTATTTGATAACTCTATGAAAACAGCCCAACGGGTTTTTTTTGACATGAAAACGACCCAACGTATTAATGGTCCGCAAACGGGCGGACTATAACGACGGGCTGAATTTGGCCCACAAGCAGAAAATGACAGTAACGGGCCGTATGTAACCGAATACTGCCAATGAGCCCAAGAATCAATTGGCCCTGAGAAGGCCGAAAGATAACTTGGGCTGGAAACGGCCCAATGGAATAACGACCCGTTAATGGGTATAAAGTGATACACTGTTCATTACGGGCCAGTTTCACCACGGGCCGTTAATGGGCCAAGAGTTACAAAGGTCCTCATATGGGCCGAAAGAAGTCATGGGCCACACATGGGCCGGAAGTTAAAACGGGCTGAATCATATTGGGCCCAGATGACGCTACTGGGCCTAATTCGGATAGGGCGTAACGGGCCCTGGGTTAGCGGGCTGTAAATGGGCTATATGCGAACAAGCCGTTAACAGGCTTTCCGTGGGCCGGCCCGCCACCTTTTGACTAAGTCCAACGGGCCGGCCTTTTCACAGGAATGGGCCTCTGTTGGGCCGTGCCACGTGTCGCCGTATCATAGGCGCCTTCGGTCCAATGAGTGGATGACATCTGTCCCAACGGTGAGCCGACACGTGTTTCCTCCAGCCAATGATGATTTTACACGTGGAAAATCCCCATTGGCCGGGGCTGTTAACGGGTTATCGGATCCAAAACCCGACCCGATAGCTTAACGGCGTTCCGTTACGGTGGGTGCCACGTGTCAGTCACCCTTGACGAAAGCACTTCTCTGACGTGCGATTTATCGTCATGGAAGTGGACACTTCCGTGATGATAATTTTGGTAATGTCATGGAACACTTCTACGACAGCACAGGTATGACTATCTTGATTCTTTCATAAATTTGTCATGGATGTACATGCATGACAAAAAACGCGACCTACTGTGACAAACATGTATCATCACGGAAGTGTATTTTTTTGTAGTGCATGTTCAAGTTACTAATGAATGGACCAACTCTAGGCAACAATTATCAAAAAACATGTATGCTGAATACCTTCTCAGGCATGCTGAACTAGAGATGGCATAGTTAATTAGTTCATGGTGGAGTAGTTAGTGGATGGTGAACTCATTTTGTGTAGTGCCTTGGTGGTGATTTTCTCATTTTGTGTAGTACCTAGGTGATGATGCTCGCTTGCTGATTGTCCTTTGTGATAGCTTAGCTGACGGTGATGGTGCCTTGTGTGGTCTTCTGTACATGCATCATCTTGATATTAATATATATGATAGCTTTTCTCAAAATTTGCATTCTCATACACCATTTGTTTGAAGCAACATACTCTTTTCCTTTGTGCAAAATTGTTTTCTTTGTAGCAACATGGTTGATGGAACTTCTCCTGCAAGGAGGAATGACATCACATGGAATGATGTGACGGACGATGCAATGCTTGAGGTACTTGTTCATCATCAAACCATGGATGACCATTCACAAAATGGATGGAAAGCACATGTGTACATTGCAACTATCAAGAATGTGAAGGAGAAGTGTAATAAGGATATCACAAAGGACAACATATTAGGAAGGCTTAGGACTTTCGACAAGCAATATGAAGTCATTAACAAGATCCTTTCTCAAAGCGGTTTTGGTTGGGATTGGGTCAACCATAATCTATCCATTAATAGTGACAATGTGCGGACTAAATTTGCATAGGTTTTTTTTTCATATGTAACGAAACATGGCAACAACTTTACTCTTCTGTTGGGTGTTGTGCAGGCTAATAAGAAATAGAAAGGTTTAGCTTCTTACAATACCAAAGTAGTGAAGCACTGGGAAGCCATATCTACCATATATTCAAAAGATCTTTTCAATGGTGAAGGTGCCAAGATAGGTGCTGAGACTATTGTAGATCTAGAAGAACCAATTGAAATCTCTCTAGATGGTACCAAAGAGGTAACGAATATGTGATGCCATTATGTGCATGATTGGAGAAATGATGACTACTTTTAAGGATGCTTTGTAGACAATTGATCTACTTCCATTGCCAAAGGTTACTACTTTTGAAATACTTGCCGCACTTGAGTTGATAGCAGAGTTGGCAGAAGCAGACATGTTGCGTCTTATAGGAAGTTGATTCTTAACGAGCGTTTGCTTGAAGCTCTAATCGAGTTGCCCATGCACATGAGGAACGTCTGGTTGCTATTGTTGCCTTGAAAGTTATGAAATTTATGCTTTCCTGTTTATTGGTTGAACTTGGTCCTATATGAACTATTTGTTGTGTTACATCTGGAACTATGTAAACTTCAACTTCAACTTATTTGAACAATTGTGTTGTTGAATTTGGAACTATGTCTTGTTGTCGTCGAGAATTTGGAACACCTATTTAAACTATATGTGTTGCACTTTGTTAATGTAAATAATTTTTGTTTGTTTTGTGACAATATTGTATGATGTTTGATTGCTTGTATCCGCATTGGTAATTCCCCGAAGAGGAGAGGATGATATTAGTAGATGGCATCTATCCGAGATGGTCCATATTTGTGAAGACTATCTCAAACCTGTGCCAGGAGGCAAGAACTCCTACTTTGCAAAGTGTCAAAGAGGCTTGCAGGAAGGATGTCGAGCGGGCATTTGGTGTGCTCCAATCTCGATTTGCTGTTGTCGGTACCCCACCCTGACCTGGTCGAAAGATCAAATGTGGGAAGTCATGACTTGCTGTGTCATCTTGCACAACATGATCATTGAGAGCGAACAGGAAGAGCCAGTGTTTGACACTGAATCATATTACAGGTAGGGTCCTCTTGCCCAAGTTGATCACCAGCTACCGGCAACCTGGACTGCCTTCCTCAATATGCGTAGAGATCCTAGACCCACAGGTGCATATGGAGGCTCAAGGGCAACGCCTAGCTTCGGCACAAGATCAATGTGAGTATGAGTTTTTATTTGTTGAACTATTTGATTTGTATTGATCTGTTGAACTATTTGACTTGAATTGATTTCTGTGATGAACTATGTGATAAAAATTAGCTTTTGTTGAATTAGTGCCAAGCACGCCGAATATGGGTCAAAATTGGTCTGATTTGCGTCGAAAGTGGGCCAATTTGCGCCGAAGTGGGCCAAAATCGACGGCTGGGGGGACGACCTTGGGGGGTCGGCTGGGAACGCGAGCCCCCCACGTCGATTTTTCCGTCGGTTGGCCTCAGGCGGCGCTATTTCAAGCCCCTGGAGGGCCGAACGGCTGAAGATGCTCTAAAATGTATACAAAAAATGAGAGATCTAAAGTAGAGGTTGTGGTTGCATGGCATAAAAAGTTATGTCTATTACTAACCTGTTGCGCGCGTAACTCGTATCATCGCCGTTGCTACATCATCTGGATCAGCGCCAGGAGGCCCACATGGTCCCACCCATTTAGCCCTCTTTCCCTTTTCTTAGTAGTATACGGTTTGAATACAGTCAAATCATATCTGCGCCATGCCTGCTCCCCCCGTACATACGCCATACCCGCCCACGTGAGGCAGTCATCTACAGCACGACCCAGCTACCACATCCACCCCAAGTCATCCCAGATTTCAAATTTTGAAATCGCCTCAGGCAGAAGCTCCTCATCGCTGTGAAACATCCCGACCCTGAGGCAACCCGCCGGCCCGATCTGAACGCCGGCGGCGGCAATGGATTTTGGACCGGGGTCACTCACATATGTCCTGTCCAGGTTTGTTTCCATCTCAAAATCTTTTCAGTTCATCGCGTTCTCGATATGGCCTTCAATCTCTCATGCGTTGGATGCCATGGACAGCTTTTCTGCGCCTCCGTGCGCTGCAGAGGTGCGGGGTGCGTACCAGATCTGAGATGGCCGAGGGTGAAGACGACGGGCTGCCCTGTCCTCCGAATATCCAGATCTGGGATGACATGATGCAGAAGCCGAAGTTTCTGAGGCCAATCCAGATTTCTCCACCGTCCCATATGTTCACCCCAAGGACACCACCGTCCACCCTCGTCTGATGGCCACATTCCGCTTCGTGGCCATCAAGGTAATTTCTCTCCATCTCTAGGATGTTCACTAGGATATAATCTGGATAGGAGGGACAACTCGATTTTGATGTGCCCAAGCCCTCTAATTAGTCATGTCTTCGATCGGTTCTTGTCCAATTTGGGACACCAAACTATACCTCAGTAGCTGTATAATTGGAGTTTTGATTTTATCTGTATTGTCTGTTTATTTCAGCCATACGTGATCTGCTACTAGTCCGGCATGATGATAAACAATGCAAGAAGGAACTATGTAGAAATTGCCAGTCGAACTTCAGTAGCTGTTTTTTGACAGATATCTGTCACAATTGATAAAATCCAGCAGCTTTACGGTTCTCAAAAGTCAAAACACATAATGTTTCTTTAATGCAAATAGCTGATCAAAATTGTTTTATGCAGGGCATGTAATGGAAAGATACCTGACGTCCGTACTCCCTCACAAGGAAAGTTAAGTGTGTTGGTTAAGCCAGAGACAGGTCAAGAGTTTGATTCGTTGCCCGAAGCGACTTGTACAATCTATGCTAGTATTTATTTGCGACATGGACATGATCTCAATGTCTATATTTTGTATCGGTGTTATCTTATCATTTAAAAACATTACTTTTTTGGGGGATATTTTGTACTGTATGTACTACAACTGCAAGATGTTTGGTGCGTGGTCTGCTAATAAAATTGTGTTCATATTGACTCCCCATGAGATGTATCATATATGGTCAAGCAAACATCAGACCTTATACATTAGGAATTTTTTTGTATCAACCCCAAGGATTATAGACAATATCAGTGTCGGAGCTTTCCCATAAAATTCAGAAGAACTTTTGGGAAACTTTAAGATCAATTTTCTCAAACTAAGTTCTCGAATGGTCAGCATAAGTCCTTGGTGAGATTTTCATATCATAAGTATCCTGGGAAGAACTTTGGTAATACGGTGTCCGAGCTTTGCCATAAAATTCAGAAGAACTTTTGGGAAACTTTAACATGACACATAATTTCTTTGGATTTTCCAGAGTTCTTTGGGTTTTCCGATAGTGTTCTCTACTTCCAGGGGCGACAACCACAGGTCAACCAACGAGCAAATCCCACAATGTTATATCAATTGGTAAGTTTTTTTATTGGGGATCTTGTAAAACCAACCCCACAATTACTGTGTTATTTTCATCACTAGACACTACGTCCCATATAACCGTCGATGCGCACTTTATATCCTTGGTTCCGGTCCTCTTATGGTCGACTGCGAAGAACTTTAGAGATAGCGGCCATATGTACCCGAAGGTGGGCCTGTTGCACTCGACCATGAAGAACTTTAATGTTATATCTATTGGTAAGTTTTCATATTGGGGGTCTTGGGAAACAAACCCCACAATTATTGTGATATTGTCATCACTAGACACTACGTCCCATATAGCCATTGATGTGCACCTTATATCCTCGGCTACGGTCCTCTTATGGTCAACTGCGAAGAACTTTAAAGCTTGTAGCCATATGTACCCAAAGGCGGGCCTCTTGCACTCGACATAGAAGAACTTTGTTGTTATATCGGTCGGTACAAACATGAAGGACTTTACATAATTCACTCGGCGATTGCACAAGGATAGGTCCCCGCATGACAAACTTTAATATAGCATACCCGGTGCTTTCGTGCTCAAACACGAAGGACTCTACTAAAAGCACCGGGCGATTGCACAAAGATAGACCCCACTTAAATGAGCTTGAATCCAGCATACCGGGTGCGTTTGTGTACACACATGAAGGACTTTACGTAATTCACTGGGCGACTGCACAAGGATATATATATCCCCGCATGACAAACTTTAATATAGCATGCCCTGTGCTTCCACCACTTAGTGCACTTTAACCCCGCATACTCAGTGCGTTCGTGTACAAACATGAAGGACTTTACATAATTCACTGGGCGACTGCACAAGGATAGTTCCCCGCATGACAAACTTTAATATAGCATGTCCGGTGCTTTCGTGTTCAAACACGAAGGACTTTACTGAAAGCGCCGGACGCAAAGATAGACCCCCACTTAATGAACTTTAATCCAACACATCCAGTGCGTTCGTGTACAAACATGAAGGACTTTACATAATTCATTGGGCGATTGCACAAGGATAGGTGCTTTCGTGTACAAACACGAAGGACTTTACTGAAAGCACCGGGTATGTTCGTGATGCACTTTAATCCCAATGAATTATGTAAAGTCCTTCACTTGATGCACTTTAATCCCGCATACCCGGTGCGTTCGTGTACAAACATGCTTCTTAATGGCTTAACCTGCTTCTTTTGGTCTATGGTTCAGATAATCTCATCGTGTTTTTGGTTGTCAAATGGGCGAGTATTTTTTTTTGTTCGGGAAGAACGGGAGAGTAGCCCTCTTTGCTTTTTGCGGCTCTTACGTTCTTCATTTTTATTTTCTTCCTATTTTTAATTTCCCGACCACCGCCTCTGATGCGTGACGAGTTTGCATTCTTAAAATTTGGTCCAGTTAGAAAAATATCAGAGAAAGATAGAGAGAGTTCTGCTTTGCCCATGTTTGTACTCATGTGACGATTTGATCCTGTGTGCTCGTGGGTGTAGATTCAGTACCGGACGGTAATGAATAAAGGCGAAGAACTTGAAGACTCGATTCGTGTGTTGTTTTCTGGATCGGAGGTGATTTTTGTGTGTACATGGACTGAATATTGGCAAGCATTAGAGGGGATGGATCTGATGGTGACATCCGGAGCCTTGCAGATTCTCTGCTGGACCATTATACCTGTCTTTTGTGCAGTGATCCTGTCCGTGATCTTGGCCTGGTATAAAACTTCATATTATTGGTTGCAGTTCCCTTGTTATCGACAAGGAAGAACTTTATATGTAATGACCGTATAATAAGAACTTTATCTAACGGATTCTGGCACTCATATGGTCTTCAACGAAGGACTTCTCCTTATAGTGTTGGTGTCCATCCAGAGGGCATTTAGATAATACTCCCTCCGTTCGGAATTACTTGTCTCGGAAATGGATGTATCTAGAACTAAAATATGTCTAGATACATCTATTTCTGCGACAAGTAATTCCGAACGAAGGGAGTACTCTCTTGACAAATTTCATTGGGCTTTTCGAATACTAACCCTATATCACATATCACCATTGATGCGCACTTTATTTTCCTGATTGCGGGCCTTTGTCCTCAACCACGAAGAACTTTGGAGTTAGAAGCTATATTAGGAGCACTTCATACAATGGATATTTTACATAACCAATTCCTGGAAGCTTCCATGGGGCTCTTCGAATAGTTTTTTTTTGCGAGGGTAAAGGGATATTTCTATTACTCAAGGAGGCAAATCAGCCATAACCAAGTTTACAATGTCACGCATACTCGAGCCCAGCCATACCGCAGTACGGGGGGTACTCCTGCCATACTCTGCAAGAGCGTGGCTAACTTTATTTTGCGAACGACTAATAGAAGTAATAGAGATCTCCCTAGCTTCAGCATCCTTCATCCTCTTGATCTCCTCAACTAGCACTCGGTGCCTCGAACGGTCCCTTCTCGAAGTGTTCAGCATATTCACAATTTCCACACTATCAATATCAATGATAATGGGCAAGTCAGACCGGTGTAGGGCCAATTCGAGCCCCTCCCTACATGCAGCCAACTCGGCTTCCAGAACATTATCACATGTGCGAATTTCCCTACAAGCAGTGAAAATTATGCCTCCCCGGTCTGACCGCAGGACCATGCCTCCTCCAGCTGCTCCTGTTGCTGGTACATAGCTACCATCAACATTCAGTTTTGTCCAGCCGGCTGGAGGTAACACCCACTTCGGCCTTTTGCTGTACATGTTGTGGTGGCGCCAAAGCATCAACCTGAACCACCATCTTCCCTTCTCCATGTTACCTTGGGGCCATTGGTGGATGCATAACAAGGAATTGATGTAGCCTTGTAAAAATCTACGTGATGCTTCCGTTGGGGGTGGGAACTTGCCATGAGTTATTTCATTCCGCACATACCACACACGCCACATGGTCATGAGGACAATCATACGTGTAGTATCAGATAGCGGCTCCAAAAGTGAGAACAGCCATTCTGGGCCGGTGTGCGTGACGTCCTCCATCTTGGGTATGGGCCAGTCACGCGCCATAGCACGCCACAACTCTTTCGCCAGGGGGCACCTGCACATAGCGTGGAAACCATCCTCTCGTTCCACACCACAAAGGGGACACACATCAGAGAGTTCGAGGTGTCGAGAGAATTTATTTGCCCAAGTAGCGATCGAGTTGGAAACCAGCCTCCATGCAAAGACTCGTACCTTTGGGGGAGCAGGGCACCCCCATATGATCTTCCAGATGGCGCGATGACCATCCGGTGCCCTGCTCGTTGCGGTCGCCAATGGACGCTCGCGCTCGTCCATGGCAAGGCGATATGCGGAGCGAACGGTGAAGATGCCGTTCTTCTCCGGAGCCCATGCAATGGCGTCGTTGATGATCCAGGGTGACGTGCGAATGCTGGTGATGGTCGCGACATCCGCCGGGAGAAAATACTGTTGCAGCACGTTCGTACGCCAGGCGCCGGACTCGTCCAAGAGCTTTGAGACCCGCCGAAGACGACAAGTCCCTTGCCGCGTGATCGTCTGCCCCGTCGGTTCCGTTGGGAGCCAACGGTCACGCCATATGCGTATATTCCGGCCATTACCGACACGCCATACAATCCCCTTCTTGAGGAGCTCGAGGCCGTATTGAATGGCCTGCCACGTGGGAGAGGCGTTACCCGAGAAGACAGTGTCCTCAAGTCGACCGTCTGGGTAATATCTGGCTTTGAGGACCTACGCACATAAACTGTTAGGGTTAGAAAGAAGTCGCCACACCTGCCGTGCCAATAAGGCTTGGTTAAAGAGACGGAAGTCTCTAAACCCCAAGCCGCCCTTCATTTTATGTGCAACTTCACACGTGGGTTCATCGCCGCAACGACCTCAGGTCCCCCATCAGCAGGCTTCGGGTGGGCAGCAACCGCAGACGGTGCCCCGTAATCACCCCCACCGACCTCTGGGTTCACCTCGGTCTCCGGCGTCATCACGCCCGCGGGTTCCACAACCGACGACATGGCGGTGGGATCGGACTTGCACGGCGGCTCGATTCCAGGAGAGGGACAATCTGGTGTTTTGCTCGGTTTCCGGTGGTTCTCCGCCCCAACCCTAGGGCGCTTAATATATGCAGGTTCATCTGGTTTCTTGCGCGAGGGATCAGCGATCCCTAGATCCTCCGGGAATCATGGCTTTCCCGGGCTGCTCTCCATCCCTGACTCCTGAAGTCAGGGACACGGCGGGATCGCGGCCAGAGAGGCCAGTCGATCTGGTGGAGGACAGGGCCGCCGCTGTTCCGTCGTCCTGCCAAGGCTGGGACACGGAGAACGGGCCACCCGCGGCCTGCGCGACGTCCGGCGGCGGTGGCTGCATGGTAGTCGCCTCATGATCGCCCTGGGAACAAAACCCTCATAAAATTCCAAAACAATTGTTAGGCTCTTCGAATAGTTACTCGGCAATTCGTGGGGTATTATCATACAAGATCACTCCTGATAACACTAGACCTTGTATAACATATCACCGTACTTGCGCACTTTATATTCCTGATTGCGAGCCTCTTGTCCCCGACCATATAGTGGGCATTTTATATAACCAATTCTTGGCAACTTCCATCCGACACTTCGAGGGCATATATACAATACTGTCTTACAAATTTCATTAGGCTTTTCGGATAATAACCCCATATGACTATATCACATATCACCATTGATGCGCACTTTATTTTCCGAGATCACGACTCTCCTCTCCCATGTTGATCCTCTTCACGACTGGAAAGCTTTTGCACTGACAATATAATAGTGGGATAATTAATTTTCGCAGCAATCAATTTTGGCCGTGTGCTAGCTTGCGGATGAAATGAAAAAGTGTCAATAGCCCGAAACACTGGTACTCCCACAGGCCACAACCATTGTCTCTATGGCGGATCTCATCTCGTGTGGTGTCGTCTTTGTTTGGGGGAAGATGTAGGTCCAAAAACAATGTTGGACGCTTGTGGGTGACAGTTCCGGTGTTTTGCCTCGACGACATCTCGTGTGATGGCATAGAGTGGATTTGGGTTTCAAGGAGCACGGGGATGATCCCCGGTCGATGCGCCACAACGACAATGGCCTTGCCGGCGGCAGGCCTTTTCTTCGTCTCCGAAGACGTCAAGTGACAACGATGGTTGTTGCAGTAATCTTCTTCAATAGATTTTTCTTGCACATGTTTCTGGACATGTCTCCTCTCTCTTTTTTATCATGGTTTTCGTGATTTCATGTTGTAATTTGACATCCGTTTATTGGTATACGGAATTTCTCAAAAAAAAGGCCTCAACCATCTCCTGTGTTAACA
Source organism: Triticum aestivum (assembly GCF_018294505.1). NCBI lineage: Eukaryota > Viridiplantae > Streptophyta > Magnoliopsida > Poales > Poaceae > Triticum > Triticum aestivum. Next base: position 157,348,370 of record NC_057799.1, on the reverse strand, counting down.
CGAACTAGAATGTAGATGTAGCCCGAACCAATGAGGGTGCAGGCGTGCAGTAGATGGAGCGGGGTAATAGCACTGCAGGTCCCTGAACTTGTCATGAAGGTGATGGTTTGGTCCTCAAACTTGAAAAAGCTGATTATTTGGTCCTTGAACTTGTCATGGAAGTGCAAATTTGGTCCTGGGCGAATCACAGCTCGCCAAGTTGAGCCAGCTGGGCTGGGCCGGTCAGCGCCGCGTATTTTGCAGTTTGCCCCCTGCCTTTAGCCCTAATCAACCCGCACAACCCACCTGCAGGCCATGTCGCATCATCAGGTTGGACGGGTACTGCGCGCAACCACGCCAAAGCGATCAAGAGATTCATTCAGGCCTCCAACAACTCCAGAAAACAAGAATCGCAACAAGGCCAGCCTCAACGGGAACTCACCTGAGACAGCGACGCCGTCTGCGGCGGCTGGCTGTTGGCGATGGCGACGAGTTACATAAGGTTCTGTTGAAGCTTAGCTTGGTTCCTGCAGCACCGAAGCATTAAGTGCTAGGCAAAACAAGGCTCAGCGTGCGGGCGCTATAGCCCGTTGGGCAATGAACATTAAGCAAAAATAAATAAAATATGGAAGGATTGTGCAGTGATTGATAAGCAAAGATGCGCTCCCTGTCATTCACCACAAAGTAAGCATATGCACATGAAGAGAAGACGCATGAGTATGACTGAAAAATAAAGATGAAAATGTTGGGCGGCACTGACAGTAGGGAAGCAGAGAAACAGTGCACTGAACAAGAAACAGTGGTACTTTTCTACACAGTAATCACGTCAATATCAGACAGAAACTTTTTCATAAATAAACATAATTATTTCATTAGCCTAGAACTAGCACAAATCAACTTGGGTCTTAACCAACGTACTCCTACTAAAATCAGTAGCATCACCATTAGGACCTAGTACGACCAACGTGGATGTCATTTGTGAACACATTTGATTGTCCAAACTGGGAAGGCCCTTGAATCTCTCTTTATTAGACGACCTTAGCATATTCTAATTGTTCATAACACTACTCCCAACTGATATAATGTAATCAAAAAGAGCTAAGATAGCAAAAACTACATAAAACACTGCAACATTCCATCACGAGTGCAGTGCTCCAACAGCACAGTTGCTGGAGTAGTTCACAAGGATATCAGACCAGATCAGATCAGATCATATCAGGGATCGGACTCACCGTGCGCACTCCTCCACCTTGCCGTTGTTCTGGTTGTCGAGGATGGCCAGGATCAGCTGCTTGTTCTCATCTAGGTACTGCACAGTTCCAACGCCCAAGAAACTTTTTTATGTTAGTAACACATTTCAGTGAAGGCATATCTTGAATACTACTGAATACAACTAGAACTGCATCACATCTGGGTGCCAACACCTCCATGTTCTGGATGTTTTCCCATATCAGTCAGTAGAGCACAGCATATGAAAAGACAAGCATCTATCACCAATTAAGTGCCAGACAGGAGATTAGGGTGTTGCATGCACAGATACAAAAGATCTGACTGCCATCAGCCTATCCTACCAAGCCCAGGGTCAATCATTGACTGATACGGTAGCATGTAAGCAGGTTATTTAGTTGTCAAAAAAATAATGTAAGCTGGTTTTTTTTTGAATAAATGTAAGCAGGTTATCACAGAGGCAACTTGAAAAAAAAAAGTTATCACAGAAGCAAGGACAAGCGCACAGCCGTGAAAGCCAACTTTAGGGATCTAGCAGTCAAATACCAATGGCACAAGCGAACCTACATTCCTACTACCCACATGAACTTGGACCAGATCATGAACTCGTTTCCTTTGATAGAAGATTGCACATGATGCACCTGCTAAGAAAAGGGAGCAAGATTTAATGGCAGTTTGCCAGGCCAGATGCAGAGAACGCAGGCCTGGCATGGTTACTACTTTGCCAAAAATTCTGGGGTGTTCATGGGCGCCGCGGCATCGACCAAAACAAGTTGAAAATAGTAGGATTTCTACGAGAAGGGAGGAAATGATGTGGAAATACTCTCATCATATCGCAACGAACAAGAAAATAAAAGGGGACAAGAAAGACATCAACAATTTGAACTGTAGATGAAATCAGGCGTGAGGGACCATGAAGAACATATCTCAATATAAAAATACACATGAAGGGTATCTAGAATAGACTTTATGGTGGGGAGAAAAATAAGCATCAAGAATAATAAGAGGGGGTCAAGAATAATAAGAGTTAATTCAGGTGGGTAGTGCGGGTTGATTAGGGTAAAGGCAGGGGCAAACTGCAAAATGCGCGGCGTTGACCGGCCCAGCCCAGCTGGCTCCACTTGGTGAGCTGTGATTCGCCCAGGACCAAATTTACACTTCCTAACAAGTTCAAGGATCAAATAATCAGCTTTTTCAAGTTTGAGGACCAAATCATCACCTTCATGACAAGTTGAGAGACCTGCAGTGCTATTATCTCAGATGGAGCCCCGGTGCATGTACATAGACTGTACAGTCTAGCCCATAGGCAGATGGCAGCACGCACACGGACCAGAGAACTTTATGGCTGCCTCTATGTAACTTCTTTTCGACAGCACTTTATAACGTAACCTCCAAAAAAAACTTGTCTGATAGTACGATATAATTAACCCGACCAGGCAAAACATCTGCGCGTGATTAATTAAAAAGCAGCCTAAAAAAATCATTCGCAACACATATTGTGTTTTCACGCATGGATGCTGCACATCGCTGTCCACATGGGGAATCAAAAGGACCTGGCCTAACAGTACTACATGGCAGAAGAATCACTAGGCCACTGGCCCACAACCAATGCGATACGGCTCGTTCTACAAACGTCAGAATATCACATGCCCCGGAATACACTGCATGCTGAGACCGTGGTGGGGTAGGTTGATCTGACTGCTTCCCAGATGGACGGCAATGATTCGAGTTGTGCGCGTAACTGGGGCTCAAAGAGGACGTGTCTGAACACTGACCGGGGGTGCGGACGTTTGAGGCTTCAAATTTATACATCCTGGCTGTAGATGCTCTGATTCCTCTCCTCCCTAAGCCATAGCGGCGGGGCCGCCGTCGCTAACGTCGTCCTCCTATCCTCACGGTCGTCTTCACCTCTTCCACATGCCTGACTCCTCACGCGACCATGTGCGACGCCGCCATGTCTAATCTAGGAAGGAGCACGTGAAAGGAGAAGCCTTGCGGCAAATTTGACAAATTTGACCTGTGGACGAAATTAAATCACAGAATGAACTGCCCGTGAAAACTATTTCACGCGGCTGATCTTTTTGTGTGACGCCCGACACGAAGGCGCCACACTACACTGTGCAACGGCTCACAGATAGGCGCTACACGCCTGGCCAGCGTTGCATCCCAGACTGCCTAAAAATTGCTAAGTCATTGTGCAGAGCCTAAGAGCTAGGCGCTGCACTATATAGTGTGGCGCCTAGCTCTCAGGCGCTGCATTAGTGGTTGCACTATAAAATGAAGCAACCACTAGTGCAACGCCTAGAAGCTAGGCGCTACACTGTATACTGTGGCGCCTAACTCTCAGGCGCTGCACACTAACTTAGTAATTTTTGGATCACATGGGTCCGGCGCTGGCCAGGCGTGTAGCGCCTATCTGTGAGACGTTGCACAGTGTAGTGTGGCGCCTTCGTGTCGGGCGTCACATAAAAAGGTCAGCCGTGTGAAATAGTTTCACGGGCAGTTCATTCTGTGATTTGATTTCGTCCATAGGTCAAATTTGTCAATTTTGCCAAGCCTTGCCTCCGTCAGGACTCAGGATGAGCGGCGGCGCTCACCACGACTGGTCAGAAGCAAATTTGACAAATTTGACCTATAGACGAAATCAAATCACAGAATGAACTGTCCGTGAAACTATTTCACGCAGCTGACACGTGGCGCCTAGCTCTCAGGCGCTGCACTAGTGCAGCGCCTGGGAGCTAGGCGCTGCACTAGTGCAACGCCTAGGAGCTAGGCGCTACACTGCATAGTGTGGCGCCTAGCTCTCAGGCGCTGCACACTGACTTAGTAATTTTCTGATCACACGGGTGCGACGCTGGCCGTGTAGCGCCTATCTGTGAGGCGGTGCACAGTGTAGTGTGGCGCCTTCGTGTCGGGCGTCACACAAAAAGGTCAGCCGCGTGAAATAGTTTCACGGATAGTTCATTCTGTGATTTCATTTGTCTATAGGTCAAATTTGTCAAATTTGCCCTGGTCAGATTGCTAGACGGCGGCCGAGCCAGTTGAATAGGCGTCACCAGGCGCACCGTCGTCAAAGATGGCCACTGCGCTTCCGTCCTACTCCTACATCCACGCCGCCATGCCTTTCCTTTTGTAACGCCCACGATGCGGCTATATCTCCCACGTGTCGAGGCACGTCTTAGAGGCATAACCGCATTGTGGTTTTGTCGCAAGAAGGGTCATCTTCACACAATCCCATGTAATGAACAAGAATGGGATAAAGAGTTGGCTTATAATCGCAACTTCACACAATACATAAATATAATCATACATCATCCAAAATACACACATAGACCGACTACGGTCAAGATCCAAATGAAAATAAGATAACCCCAAATGCTAGATCCCCGATCGTCCCAACTGGGCTCCACTACTGATCATCAGGAAAAGACACATAGTAACGACCACGTTCCTCATCGAACTCCCACTTGAGGTCGATCCCATCATCTGCACTGGCATCGTCGGCACCTGCAACTGTTTTGGTAGAATCTGTGAGTCACGGGGACTCAGCAATCTCACACCCGCGAGATCAAGACTATTTAAGCTTATAGGAAAAGATGGTGTAATGAGGTGGAGCTGCAGCAGGCACTAAGCATATATGATGGCTAACATACGCAAAAGAGAGCGAGAAGAGAAGCAACGGAGCGGTCGTCATCTAGTAATGACCAAGAAGTGATCCTGAACTCCTACTTACGTCATTCATAACTCAAACCGTGTTCACTTCCCGGACTCCGCCGAGAAGAGACCATCACGGCTACACACACAGTTGATGTATTTTAATTGGGTCAAGTGACAAGTTCTCTACAACCGGACATTAACAAATTCCCATCTGCCTCATAACCGCGGGCACGGCTTTCGAAAGATAATACCATGCAGGGGTGTCCCAACTTAGCCCATCATAAGCTCTCACGGTCAACGAAGGATAAACCTTCTCCCGGAAAGACCCGATCAGTCTCGGAATCCCGGTTTACAAGACATTTCGACAATGGTAAAACAAGACCAGCAAAGCCGCCCGAATGTGCCGACAAATCCCGATAGGAGCTGCACATATCTCGTTCTCAGGGCACACCGGATAAGTCAAGCTACGAGTAAAACCAGACCTCGATTTTCCCCGAGGTGGCCCTGCAGGCTGCTCGGTTCGGACCAACACTCGAAGGAGCACTGGCCAGGGGGGGGGGTAAAATAAAGATGACCCTCGGGCTCGCGAAAACCCGGGGGAAATGCTTAGGTGGCAAATGGTAAAACCAAGGTTGGGCCTTGCTGGAGGAGTTTTATTCAAGGCGAACTGTCAAGGGGGTCCCATAAATCACCCAACCGCGTAAGGAACGCAAACTCAAGGAACATAATACCGGTATGACAGAAACTAGGACGGCAAGAGTGGAACAAAACACCAGGCATAAGGCCGAGCCTTCCACCCTTTACCAAATATATAGATGCATTAATTGAATAAGAGATATTGTGATATCCCAACATATCCATGTTCCGACATGGAACAAATTTCAACTTCACCTGCAACTAGCAACGCTATAAGAAGGGCTGAGCAAAAGCGGTAACATAGCCAAACAACGGTTTGCTAGGAAAGGATGGTTAGAGGCTGACATGGCAATATGGGAGGCATGATATAGCAAGTGGTAGGTAGTGCAGCATGGCAATAGAGCGAACAACTAGCAAAGCAAAGATAGAAGTGATTTCGAGGGGTGGTCATCTTGCCTGCAAGGTTCTCAGAGTTGTCGAGAGCTTGATCCTCGTAAGCGTACTCAACAGGTTCCTCGTTCACAAACTCGTCTCCCGGCTCTACCCAAAACAAGAGCACAAGCAAACGAAACCACAATCAATCACGAGAAATGCACAAGCAACATGATGCAAAACATGAATGATATGCAAGATATGATATGCGATGCATATGCGTGCTCCGGAAGGGAAATGATGAACAAGGAAGTAACTTGGCAAACCAAGTATGCCACTGGAAAGATGAGATGATTTCGGTTGAAATCGATATAAAGATCACCGGAAACGGATGCACGGTTTGCAAATGGCAAGCAAAACAAGAATGATCCGAATCTGCGATTAACAGCATGGTAGCACTTAAAATGCAACAAGTAATAATGTTACATCACTCCAACATAGCAACAAGGCATATGGCAGTAATCTACAGGACATGCTTGACAAAAGATGAACACTGAGCTACGGCTAGTTCACAACATAACAAGCTCAAACAAGCATGGCAAAAGTGCAAAAGATAACAGGATCACAGACATGGCAGAAAACAGCATCAGGTAGCAATGTTCAGAGCATAAAATCAACATGCTACAGGAACTTAACATGGCAAAAAAAGGCATGGCAGTATTCTACTAAATGCATATGACAAGAGTCCCATACTGACCATAAGCCAAAAAGGACCAGAAGATATTGTGGCAACCATGTAAACATAGCAAGTTTCGTTAACAGGTTTCAGACTTGGCAGAAAACAAAGCATGGCAGAAACAATAATATGAAGGCATATTGGTGAGCTTGATGCACTCACCACAAAGCAACGAATGACAAAACAAGCATACCTACAGCAAGATGGAAAGTTTACAAAACTATCCATGGCAAGAACAAAAGCATAGCATGTATGGATCGACTACAACAAGCTTGGCAAAAATGAATATCATGTTAGGAATCTGCCAGAAATATTTTATAGCAAAAGTAGAGCAAGATTGAGTCATGCTATGGCACTCCATAATTGCAAACAAGGACAGGAATGGATCAATTACCACAATATCTACAAAACATCCTTACTGAACATCACCAAAATACTCATGGATCGTTCTGTAGCATCAAGTTTACATGGCAACAAAATAACAGCAGACAAGAACTTAGAGAAGTCCCTGAAATCAGAAACATTACGGGGCCTAGTTTGCATGCTTGTGCTAATCACCACAGAGATCACAAAAATACATGGCATACATCCTTGGAAAGATGGCATGGCATAAAACAAAACACATGTAGAGCTCATGCCGATAACATGCACAGATTAAATGATACAAAAATAACAAATCTCCAAGTTCTGCAAAGAACCAGCAGATAACAGCAACTTGCACTCTTGCACGAGACATTTGGGCATCAAGATGGCCTCTAATGAACATTGTGCAACGGAACAAAATGAAGAGCATCACGATTCGAACATTTCGATATATTATACGCGCGAAACGGAGCTATATGCAGAGATATACGATGCTATTAACATGTGCACATGCTGTGACAGAAAATGACAGAAAATCTCGGGGGTTCGGGAAAAGTCAACGCACGGGAGTTCTTCTGGATCCAGATCGGGGGTCGGCCTCGATGGAGCTCGCCGGCGACGGGAGAGGCGAGGGAGGCCGCGGCGGCCGTCGTCGGGGGGAAGAGGAGGCGCTCGGGCACCGGAGGAGGAGGTGGACGGCTCGGCGGCGCTGGCGACGGCGGAGGAGACGCGGTGGCGCGGCGGCGGCGAGGCGGCGGGGC